>NC_138298.1:43790000-43807500 GCF_965601325.2 Salmo salar
CACTTCCTGTCCACCAGGAAGGAGACGGTGAACTTGGTGTGACGGAAGTGTAATACCAACTCTGACCAGCAGGTGGCAGCAGAACGTCTGTTTGTTTCTATAGGAACATGACTGTTGTTCCACGTACAGAACGAGACGGTGTCTTTCCTTAGAAAATAACTTTCCATAATGGACTCTGGTCCAAATTAGTGCTCTTCAATAGGGAATAGGGTACCATTTGGGACTCGGGTGCACTTCATAGGGTACCATTTGGGACTCAGGTGCACTTCATAGGGAATAGGGTACCATTTGGGACTCAGGTGCTCTTCATAGGGTACCATTTGGGACTCAGGTGCACTTCATAGGGAATAGGGTACCTTTTGTGACGCAGGTGCACTTCATAGGGAATAGGGTACCATTTGGGACTCAATAAAAAAATGATTTCAATGTTTGCAGTTCACCTAAACACAGATCGGTAGAGCGCCAAAGGACATTTACGTAGTCCATCACTTACTGTATGACGGGTGGATAATAAATAATGTATATTTTTATTTTATTTTTGTAAAATAATTGTTTTCTGAACCCTCAGACATGTGCGGGATCCGCGGGCGAACATCGACCAATCCCTGAACGTTCTGCGTCACGCCAAGTCCGTCAAACCAGATGTTCTCACCAAGACCTCCATCATGTTGGGTCTGGGAGAGACGGACCGCCAGGTCTATAACACACTGACAGGTACACACACACACACACACACACACACACGTCTGGGAGAGACAGATATTGTATATTGTAACCAGTGAGGGAGAGATATTGTATATTGTAACCAGTGAGGGAGAGATATTGTCTATTGTAACACACTGAGGGCGAGATATTGTATATTGTCACCAGTGAGGGCGAGCTATTGTCACCAGTGAGGGAGAGATATTGTATATTGTAACCAGTGAGGGAGAGATATTGTATATTGTAACCAGTGAGGGAGAGATATTGTATATTGTAACCAGTGAGGGAGAGATATTGTATATTGTAACCAGTGAGGGAGAGATATTGTATATTGTAACCAGTGAGGGAGAGATATTGTAACCAGTGAGGGAGAGATATTGTAACCAGTGAGGGAGAGATATTGTAACCAGTGAGGGAGAGATATTGTAACCAGTGAGGGAGAGATATTGTAACCAGTGAGGGAGAGATATTGTATATTGTAACCAGTGAGGAGAGATATTGTAACCAGTGAGGGAGAGATATTGTATATTGTAACCAGTGCGGGAGAGATATTGTAACCAGTGAGGGAGAGATATTGTAACCAGTGAGGGAGAGATATTGTAACCAGTGAGGGAGAGATATTGTAACCAGTGAGGGAGAGATATTGTAACCAGTGAGGGAGAGATATTGTAACCAGTGAGGGAGAGATATTGTAACCAGTGAGGGAGAGATATTGTAACCAGTGAGGGAGAGATATTGTAACCAGTGAGGGAGAGATATTGTAACCAGTGAGGAGAGATATTGTATATTGTAACCAGTGAGGGAGAGATATTGTAACCAGTGAGGGAGAGATATTGTATATTGTAACCAGTGAGGGAGAGATATTGTAACCAGTGAGGGAGAGATATTGTAACCAGTGAGGGAGAGATATTGTAACCACTGAGGGAGAGATATTGTAACCAGTGAGGGAGAGATATTGTAACCAGTGAGGGAGAGATATTGTAACCAGTGAGGGAGAGATATTGTAACCAGTGAGGGAGAGATATTGTAACCACTGAGGGAGAGATATTGTAACCAGTGAGGGAGAGATATTGTAACCAGTGAGGGAGAGATATTGTAACCACTGAGGGAGAGATATTGTAACCAGTGAGGGAGAGATATTGTAACCAGTGAGGGAGAGATATTGTATATTGTAACCAGTGAGGGAGAGATATTGTAACAGTGAGGAGAGATATTGTAACCAGTGAGGGAGAGATATTGTAACCAGTGAGGGAGAGATATTGTAACCAGTGAGGGAGAGATATTGTAACCAGTGAGGGAGAGATATTGTAACCAGTGAGGGAGAGATATTGTAACCAGTGAGGGAGAGATATTGTATATTGTAACCAGTGAGGGAGAGATATTGTAACCAGTGACGGTGTTGTTCACAGAGCTCAGAGAGGCAGGAGTGGATTGTCTAACACTGGGACAGTACATGCAACCCACCAAACGCCACCTCAAGGTACAGGACACACACACACACACACACAGAGATGGACACACACACACACACACACACACACAGAGATGGACACACACACACACACAGAGATGGACACACACACACACACACACAGAGATGGACACACACACACACACACACAGAGATGGACACACACACACACACAGAGATGGACACACACACACACACAGAGATGGACACACACACACACACACACAGAGATGGACACACACACACACACACACACAGAGATGGACACACACACACACACACACACAGAGATGGACACACACACACACACACACAGAGATGGACACACACACACACACACACAGAGATGGACACACACACACACACATACACACACAGATGGACACACACACACACACACACACAGATGGACACACACACACACACACACACAGAGATGGACACACACAGCCAGCAGGATTTCAGTTCAGAATAACCGTATGTGTGTGTATATATGTGTGTCCATCTCTGTGTGTGTGTGTGTCCATCTCTCTGTATGTGTGTGTGTGTCCATCGCTCTGTATATGCGTGTGTGTGTGTAGGTAGAGGAGTATGTAACCCCAGAGAGGTTTGGTCACTGGGAGGAGGTGGGGAAGGAGATGGGATTCGTCTACACAGCCAGCGGACCCTTAGTACGCTCCTCATACAAAGCAGGTATGACACACACACACACACACACACACCCCCCCCCATATGGATACTACAAATCAGAGTTGATTCATTCACCTCCTTATAAATGTACATGAACTCAGTTCATTGAAGTAAAAAAATAAATCAAATGTTCTCCCCCCCTCCTCTCGTTCTCCCCCCCTCCTCTCGTTCTCCTCTCGTTCTCCCCCCCTCCTCTCGTTCTCCCCCCCTCCTCTCGTTCTCCCCCCCTCCTCTCGTTCTCCTCTCGTTCTCCCCCCCTCCTCTCGTTCTCCCCCCCTCCTCTCGTTCTCCCCCCTCCTCTCGTTCTCCCCCCCTCCTCTCGTTCTCCCCCCCCCTCTCGTTCTCCTCCCCCTCCTCGTTCTCCTCCCCCTCCTCTCGTTCTCCACCCTCCTCTCGTTCTCCACCCCCTCTCGTTCTCCTCCCCCCCTCTCGTTCTCCTCCCCCTCCTCTCGTTCTCCACCCTCCTCTCGTTCTCCTCCCCCCCCTCTCGTTCTCCTCCCCCCCCTCTCGTTCTCCCCCCCCCTCCTCTCGTTCTCCCCCCCCCTCCTCTCGTTCTCCCCCCCTCTCCTCTCGTTCTCCCCCCCTCTCCTCTCGTTCTCCCCCCCTCTCCTCTCGTTCTCCCCCCTCTCGTTCTCCTCCCCCTCCTCTCGTTCTCCCCCCTCCTCTCGTTCTCCCCCCCCTCCTCTCGTTCTCCCCCCTCTCTCATTCTCCTCCCCCTCTCATTCTCCTCCCCCTCCTCTCGTTCTCCCCCCCCCCTCCTCTCGTTCTCCCCCCCCTCCTCTCGTTCTCCCCCCCCCTCCTCTCGTTCTCCACCCCTCCTCTCGTTCTCCACCCCCCTCCTCTCGTTCTCCACCCCCCTCCTCTCGTTCTCCCCCCCTCCTCTCGTTCTCCCCCCTCCTCTCGTTCTCCCCCCCCTCCTCTCGTTCTCCCCCCCCCTCCTCTCGTTCTCCCCCCCCCTCCTCTCGTTCTCCCCCCCCCTCTCGTTCTCCCCCCCTCCTCTCGTTCTCCACCCCCTCCTCTCGTTCTCCCCTCCTCCCCCCGTTCTCCCCTCCTCTCCACCTCCCCCTCAGGTGAGTTCTTCCTGAAGAATTTGTTAGAGAAGAGAAAGGCAGCAGCGGAATAATCTGATCACCTGGACTCACCTTTACCTGAACGCTGACCTGACATCATCTCCTTTAGAGTCCTCTGTCCCACCATAAAGCTATTCTAGATGCACTGTATTACATTATAATATACTACAATATAAAGTTCCTCCGATCCAGAATAGGAGCTACTACAGGACTCTGTTCATGTTGATGTCTCGTTCTGTACATTATAACCAGTGATGTAGTGGGGGGGAAATGCCTGGGAAGATAAGGGGGGGGGGGGGGGTCGACCCACCACTGGCTATAGATATATGATTCATATCCACACAGGCAACCTGAGGTGACCACTCAACGTCGGGTGGGGGACTGATTTAAGTGCGACACCCATGGTGTGTGCAAAGGGAAGGAAGGTGTTGAGGGGTTTCAGTGGTTGTTGGAATGGCAGTCTCAAATGGCATCCTATTCACTACAAGTAGTCCACTATTATAGGGAATAGGGGGCCAATAGTCCACTATATAGGGAATAGGGGGCCAATAGTCCACTATATAGGGAATAGGGGGCCAGTAGTCCACTATTATAGGGAATAGGGGGCCAATAGTCCACTATATAGGGAATAGGGGGCCAGTAGTCCACTATTATAGGGAATAGGGGGCCAATAGTCCACTATATAGGGAATAGGGGGCCAGTAGTCCACTATTATAGGGAATAGGGGGCCAATAGTCCACTATATAGGGAATAGGGGGCCAATAGTCCACTATTATAGGGAATAGGGGGCCAATAGTCCACTATTATAGGAATAGGGGGCCAATAGTCCACTATTATAGGGAATAGGGGGCCAGTAGTCCACTATTATAGGGAATAGGGGGCCAATAGTCCACTATATAGGGAATAGGGGGCCAGTAGTCCACTATTATAGGGAATAGGGGGCCAATAGTCCACTATATAGGGAATAGGGGGCCATTTTGAGACGAAGCCAGACAACACAATAATTAGATTATTGACGTGATGCTCAGATGAGAGAGAGAACGACTGAGGGGTTTGAAACGTGATCGATGTGGAGAACATAATTCAACAGTGTTGTTTTATAATAACTCACGGTCGTACATTAAAACATGATTTACCAATCCAATACTGTGTGTGTGTGTGTGTGACTGGGGCAATATGCATCTAGTGGGTTAATGGACTGACTGTATGTGTTCGTACCACAAAGCACCCTATTCCCTCTGTAGTGCACTAGATAGGGAATAAGGACCCATAGTGCACTAGATAGGGACCATTGGGCGGACTAGGACCCATAGTGCACTAGATAGGGACTAAGGAACCATTGGGCGGACTAGGACCCATAGTGCACTAGATAGGGAATAAGGAACCATTTGTCTGGGGACGTCCCAAACGGCTCCCTGGTCCCTACTCTGTGTCTATATATATATATATATATAGTGCACTACTTTTGACCAAGACCCACAGGGAAATGCGATATAATTATAGGTTACACACTAATACCTGAAGCATTGAGAGAGTCTGTGGTGACAGTTCACATCTGGTTTTATTTAAGTCGCAGGTTGATGACATCACCAGTCTATAAAAAAGGGAGGAAATGAAAAGTATCTGAAATGACGCCCTTTATATAGCGCAGTACTTTGGGCCGTTATTTCAGACTCACACCTATTTCTGAGTGTATAAAATTGGAACCAGTGATGACAGGAAATGAGACAGTATTCATGTGATTGGACAGTTATAAACAGGAAATTAGATACAGGAAATGTGATTGGCCAGTTATAACAGGAAATTAGATACAGGAAATGTGATTGGCCAGTTATATACAGGAAATGAGGCAGTATTATTGTGATTGGCCAGTTATAACAGACATGAGAGGCAGTATTTGTAAGTTCATGTTTTAAGTATCCCTATATTTCTGTTATTACGGGGCTGCGCAGGAAGTCTGTCCGTTGATGGACCGAGCCGAGAGGGGAATGGCTACCTTGTAGTGTGTTCATACGGTATAGTAAACTCTGTTCAACTGGAGTCTTGTCGTTGTGTCATTTCCAGTTAACAGTATTAACGTGATTGGCCAGTTATAACAGGAAATGAGAGGCAGTATTAATGCGATTGGCCAGTTATAACAGGAAATTACAGTATTAATTAATGTGATTGGCCAGTTATAACAGGAAATGACAGTATTCATGAATGTGATTGGCCAGTTATAACAGGAAATGGGGCAGTATTTTCACGGCCGGATAAAAAAAACGTACCCAATTTAAACTGGTTACTACTCTTACCCAGAAACGAGAATATGCATATAATTAGTAGATTTGGATAGAAAACACCCTAAAGTTTCTAAAACTGTTTGAATGGTGTCTGTGAGTATAACAGAACTCATATGGCAGGCAAAAACCTGAGACAAATCCTAACAGGAAGTGGAAATCTGATTTGTGGAATCACTTTCAACCCTTTGCCTATGAAACACACCGTGAGTTAGGGTTCATTTAGCACTTCCTAAGGCTTCCACTAGATGTCAACAGTCTTTACAAAGTGGTTTGAGTCTTCTCCGGTAAAAAACTGACCGAACGAGAGGCCTGGGAAGTTGGTCATAGAGGGGGGGCCATTACTACTATGACGCGGGCGCCCGTGGGTACTCTCTCGTTCCGAAACGTTTAGTAAGACAATGCAATCGTCCGCCTTGAATATTATTGAAGTTCTGATTGAAAAAGGCCCTAAAGATTTATGTTATTACAACGTTTGACATGTTTGAACGAACGTAAATACATTTTTTTTTTTGCACATTCGTTAGGACATGTCCCGCGCGCTACAGTACATTATGAGTAGCCTTCGGAACACGCTAACAAGAAGAAGCTATTGGGACATAAATTATTAACTTTTTCGAACAAAACTACATTTGTTGTGGACCTGGGATTCCTGGAAGTGCCTTCTGATGAAGATAATCAAAGGTAAGGGAATATTTACAATAGTATATTTGATTTTAGATGGTTCCAAGATGGCGCTAACCTGTATCGCCTAGCCTATTTTTCTGAGCATAGCACCTCGTTTATTGCAAAGTGTGATTTCCCAGTAAAGTTATTTTAAAATCTAGCAATGCGGTTGCATTCACGAGATGTTCATCTATAATTCTTTGAATGACAATACTATATTTTAAAAATGTTTTCGAATAGTAATTTTGTATATTGTAGCGCTGATCCACCGGAAGCATTTGAGGGAAAATATTTTCTGAACGTCACGCGCCGATGTAAAATGCTGTTTTTATATATAAATATGAACTTTATCGAACAAAAAATGCATGTATTGTGTAACATGATGTCCTAGGAGTGTCATCTGACCTTCCCTGTGGCTCAGTTGGTAAAGCATGGTGTTTGCAACGCCAGGGTTGTGGGTTCGATTCCCACGGGGGGCCAGTACAAAAAAACAAATGCATGAAATGAAATGTATGTATTCACTACTGTAAGTCGCTCTGGATAAGAGCGTCTGCTAAATGACTCAAATGTAAATGTAATCTGATGAAGATTGTCAAAGGTTAGTGCTGCATTTAGCTGTGTTTTGGTTATTTGTGATGCATGCTAGTTGCTTTGAAAATGGCAGTGTGATTATTTTTGGCAGGGTACTCTCCTAACATAATCTAATGTTTTGCTTTTGCTGTAAAGCCTTTTTGAAATCGGACAACGTGGTTCGATTCAGGAGAGGTGCATCTATAAAATGGTGTAAAATAGTCATATGTTTGAGCATTTATGAGGTATTTATTTGTATTTCGCGCGACGCGATTCCACTGGCTGTTGACTAGGGTGGGATGCAAACATCCCACGTTTCCCAGACAGGTTAATGTGATTGGCCAGTTATAACAGGAAATGAGAGGCAGTGTTAACGTGATTGGCCAGTTATAACAGGAAATAAAACCGTTGAAGTATTGACAACGACCGGCAGCATCAAAAGGTATTGATTATCAACGATTGTCCTCGTAGCGGAAGAATGGATAGACAGGAGGTAGATAGGGGAGGGGGGGGGGTTGGTGCTGAGGGGGGTGTGTGTGTGTGTATCTCTGTGTGTGTGTGTATGTGTGTATGTGTGTATATGTGTATGTGTGTGTATGTGTGTGTGAGAGAGTATGTGTGTGTGTGTATGTGTGTGTGTGTGTGTGTGTGTGTCTCTCAGACTTTGCTCTTCTTGGCCGGGGGTTCAGGGTTGATGTTGATGCGAGGGACTCCGGCCGTGGGCGTGTAGGGAATACGAGAAGTCGTCACCTTCTTACCGATGGTCTCGATCTGCAAGAAAACACACAGAGGAGACGCAGTCTGGTTATACCGGGTGTTTAACCGGGTGTGTACAGAGTTAACCTCGTAACCCCCCCAGGTTTGGGGGTATAGAGTCTGGTAACAGTGTGGATCTGTATTGGAACTTAGGAGGAGGGGGTGTGGATTTACTGAGTAACATGCTAATCAATTCAAGGACTGAGCGAATCACACGACTCTGAGGCGTGGCTCTGAATGGAGGCGGGAGAGAGAGGCACAGAGCCTGAGACCGGTGGTGAGAAATGGCCAATCAAAATAGATTATCTCATTAACCGTGTTATTTTTGGGGAAGCACAATAGATTCTGAGTTCAGGGCAAAATAAATGTATGTGAAAACTAATTTCTAAGATACATAACTTTACAATTTTCCTAAACCACTTCCTTGTTTAAAAATCCCTTGTGCTGCTGGAACTTTGAAGTCCAGAATGTAGAGGGAGGGTCTAACGGTTAGACTAGCTGGTGACGGACTGAGAGATCAGCCAATTAAAACCAGCGGCTGTTTTCACTGCTCCTGCCATACTCTGTGAAACCAGGCGGTTTAGAGTAGGTGTGTGTGTGTTTGAGTTTAGGTGTGTGTGTGTGTGAGTTTAGGTGTGTGTGTGTGTGAGTTTAGGTGTGTGTTTAGGTGTGTTTAGGTGTGTGTGTGTTTAGGTGTGTGTGTGTGTGTGTGTGTGTGTACCTGGAAGCCAATGTTCTGAAGGCTGGGGTGAAGCTGGTCCAACAGCCGACGTCCGTCAAACAGAAACGCTGGCTTCAACATGTGGTCATAGATCCTCTCATAATCCAGCTCCTACACACACACACACACACACACACACGCGATGTTAGGTGATTGGAGCAGTGTGTGTGTGTGTTTCAGGTGTGACTGTACGTGGGGGACCAGTGTGAGTGTTGTATTAACAGTGTGTGTGTGTGTGTGTCTCACCTTGAACGTGTCCCACTCAGTGCAGATGACCAGAGCGTGAGCCCCATGACAGGCCTGGTAGGGATCCACTGATATGGTGACCAGCTCAGACACTACAGAACACAGATACACCGCTACAATACACAGATACACCGCTACAATACACAGATACACAGATACACCGCTACAATACACAGATACAATACACAGATACACAGATACACCGCTACAATACACAGATACACAGATACACCACTACAATACACAGATACACCGCTAAGATACACAGATACACCGCTACGATACACCGCTACGATACACCGCTACAGAACACAGATACACCGCTACAGAACACAGATACACCGCTACAATACACAGATACACCGCTACAATACACAGATACACCGCTAAGATACACAGATACACCGCTACGATACACCGCTACGATACACCGCTACGATACACAGATACACCGCTACAGAACACAGATACACCGCTACAATACACAGATACGCCGCTACAATACACAGATACGCCGCTACAATACACAGATACACCGCTACAATACACAGATACACCGCTACAATACACAGATACACCGCTACAATACACAGATACACCGCTACATAGACACTACAATACACAGAGTTTAAGTTATACATGTGTAAGGGATGATTAACAAGTGCTATGCATTCTGTGGAAACTAATGCACGACGAGTAGAGACAGGCAGGCAGACAGACAGGCAGGCAGACAGACAGGCAGACAGGCAGGCAGACAGACAGGCAGGCAGACAGACAGACAGGCAGGCAGGCAGACAGGCAGGCAGACAGACAGACAGGCAGGCAGGCAGGCAGACAGACAGACAGGCAGGCAGACAGACAGACAGACAGGCAGGCAGACAGACAGACAGACAGGCAGGCAGGCAGACAGACAGGCAGGCAGACAGGCAGGCAGACAGGCAGGCAGACAGGCAGGCAGACAGACCCCCCCCCCCCCCCCTCCCTCCCTACCTCTATGAGGGTCTTCAGAGATGTGTGGTTGGGAGAGGTCCAGGATGATCTGTTCCTTCAGGACTTTAGGGTCGTAGATGTGGAGCTTGGCTCCCTCATCCATCAGGTACTTAGATATATAGATACTAGAAGACTCCCTGAGAAACACACACACACACACATTTCAGTCATTTAGCAGGCACTCTTATCCAGAGAGACTCTTACAGGAGTGCTCTTGCTCAAGGCACTCTTTTCTTCACCTAGTCGACTCGAAGATTCGAACCAGCGACCTTTCGGTACTGGCCCAATCAATCAAACAATCGTTAAGCTACCTGCCATCCCATAATATGAATGATTAAGTCTGGGGGGGGGGGGGGGGTTAATGTGTCTATATGAGTATATCAGGTCAAGGTTCCAAGACAGGCCCTTTACCCCCCCCACACACACACACTGATTAACCTGACACACACGAGAGACAGAGAGAGACAGACAGACAGAGACAGAGACAGACAGAGACAGAGACAGAGACAGACAGAGACAGAGAGACAGAGAGAGAGAGAGAGAGAGAGAGACGCACTGCCCTTTACCCCTACAATACAGAAAGAGGAGACAAATTTGACCCCAATAACTACCGTGGGATATGCGTCAACAGCAACCTTGGGAAAATCCTCTGCATTATCATTAACAGCAGACTGTTAAAGTGAAAACAATGTTCTGAGCAAATGTCAAATTGTCTTTTTACCAAATTACCGTACAACAGACCACGTATTCACCCTGCAAACCCTAACTGACAAACCAAAACAAAGGCAAAGTCTTCTCATGCTCTGTTGATTTCAAAAAAGCTTTCGACTCAATTTGGTCTGAGGGTCTGAGGGTCTGCTATACAAATGGATGGAAAGTGGTGTTGGGGGGAAAGCATACGACATTATAAAATCCATGGACACAAACAACAAGTTGTACTGTTAAAATTGTCAAAGAACACACACATTTCTTCCCACAGGGCCGTGGGGTGAGACAGGGATGCATCTTGAGCCCCACCCTCTTCAACATTTATATCAACGTATTGTCGACGGCACTAGAACAGTCTGCAGCACCCGGCCCTCACCCTACTAGAATCTGAAGTCAAATGTCTACTGTTTCCTGATGATCTGGTGCTTCTGTCCCCAACCAAGGAGGGCCTACAGCAGCACCTAGATCTGTCCCCAACCAAGGAGGGCCTACAGCAGCACCTAGATCTGTCCCCAACCAAGGAGGGCCCACAGCAGCACCTAGATCTGTCCCCAACCAAGGAGGGCCTACAGCAGCACCTAGATCTGTCCCCAACCAAGGAGGGCCTACAGCAGCACCTAGATCTGTCCCCAACCAAGGAGGGCCCACAGCAGCACCTAGATCTGTCCCCAACCAAGGAGGGCCTACAGCAGCACCTAGATCTGTCCCCAACCAAGGAGGTCCTACAGCAGCACCTAGATCTGTCCCCAACCAAGGAGGGCCTACAGCAGCACCTAGATCTGTCCCCAACCATGGAGGGCCTACAGCAGCACCTAGATCTGTCCCCCAACCATGGAGGGCCTACAGCAGCACCTAGATCTGTCCCCAACCAAGGAGGGCCTACAGCAGCACCTAGATCTGTCCCCAACCAAGGAGGGCCTACAGCAGCACCTAGATCTGTCCCCAACCAAGGAGGGCCTACAGCAGCACCTAGATCTGTCCCCAACCAAGGAGGGCCTACAGCAGCACCTAGATCTGTCCCCAACCAAGGAGGGCCTACAGCAGCACCTAGATCTGTCCCCAACCAAGGAGGGCCTACAGCAGCACCTAGATCTGTCCCCAACCAAGGAGGGCCTACAGCAGCACCTAGATCTGTCCCCAACCAAGGAGGGCCTACAGCAGCACCTAGATCTGTCCCCAAACCAAGGAGGGCCTACAGCAGCACCTAGATCTGTCCCCAACCAAGTAGGGCCTACAGCAGCACCTAGATCTGTCCCCCAACCAAGGAGGGCCTACAGCAGCACCTAGATCTGTCCCCAACCAAGGAGGGCCTACAGCAGCACCTAGATCTGTCCCCAACCAAGGAGGGCCTACAGCAGCACCTAGATCTGTCCCCAACCAAGGAGGGCCCACAGCAGCACCTAGATCTGTCCCCAACCAAGTAGGGCCTACAGCAGCACCTAGATCTGTCCCCAACCAAGGAGGTCCTACAGCAGCACCTAGATCTGTCCCCAACCAAGGAGGGCCTACAGCAGCACCTAGATCTGTCCCCAACCAAGGAGGGCCTACAGCAGCACCTAGATCTGTCCCCAACCAAGGAGGTCCTACAGCAGCACCTAGATCTGTCCCCAAACAAGGAGGGCCTACAGCAGCACCTAGATCTGTCCCCAACCATGGAGGGCCTACAGCAGCACCTAGATCTGTCCCCAACCAAGGAGGGCCTACAGCAACACCTAGATCTGTCCCCAACCAAGGAGGGCCTACAGCAGCACCTAGATCTGTCCCCCAACCAAGGAGGTCCTACAGCAGCACCTAGATCTGTCCCCAACCAAGGAGGGCCTACAGCAGCACCTAGATCTGTCCCCAACCAAGGAGGGCCTACAGCAGCACCTAGATCTGTCCCCAAACCAAGGAGGGCCTACAGCAGCACCTAGATCTGTCCCCAACCAAGTAGGTCCTACAGCAGCACCTAGATCTGTCCCCCAACCAAGGAGGGCCTACAGCAGCACCTAGATCTGTCCCCAACCAAGGAGGGACTACAGCAGCACCTAGATCTGTCCCCAACCAAGGAGGGCCTACAGCAGCACCTAGATCTGTCCCCAACCAAGGAGGGCCTACAGCAGCACCTAGATCTGTCCCCAAACCAAGGAGGGCCTACAGCAGCACCTAGATCTGTCCCCAACCAAGTAGGTCCTACAGCAGCACCTAGATCTGTCCCCAACCAAGGAGGGCCTACAGCAGCACCTAGATCTGTCCCCAACCAAGGAGGTCCTACAGCAGCACCTAGATCTGTCCCCAACCAAGGAGGGCCTACAGCAGCACCTAGATCTGTCCCCAACCAAGGAGGGCCCACAGCAGCACCTAGATCTGTCCCCAACCAAGGAGGGCCTACAGCAACACCTAGATCTGTCCCCAACCAAGGAGGGCCTACAGCAGCACCTAGATCTGTCCCCAACCAAGGAGGGCCTACAGCAGCACCTAGATCTGTCCCCAACCAAGGAGGGCCTACAGCAGCACCTAGATCTGTCCCCAACCAAGGAGGGCCCACAGCAGCACCTAGATCTGTCCCCAACCAAGGAGGGCCTACAGCAGCACCTAGATCTGTCCCCAACCAAGGAGGGCCTACAGCAGCACCTAGATCTGTCCCCAACCAAGGAGGGCCTACAGCAGCACCTAGATCTGTCCCCAACCAAGGAGGGCCTACAGCAGCACCTAGATCTGTCCCCAACCAAGGAGGGCCTACAGCAGCACCTAGATCTGTCCCCAACCAAGGAGGGCCTACAGCAGCACCTAGATCTGTCCCCCAACCAAGGAGGGCCTACAGCAGCACCTAGATCTGTCCCCAACCAAGGAGGGCCTACAGCAGCACCTAGATCTGTCCCCAACCAAGGAGGGCCTACAGCAGCACCTAGATCTGTCCCCCAACCAAGGAGGGCCTACAGCAGCACCTAGATCTGTCCCCAACCAAGGAGGGCCTACAGCAGCACCTAGATCTTCTGCACAGATTCTGACAGACCTGGGCCCTGACAGACCTGGGCCCTGACAGACAAATCTCAGTAAGACCAGTAATGGTGTTCCAAAAAAGGTCCAGTTTCCAGGACCATGAATATAAATTCCATCTTGCCCTAAAGCACACAAAAAAAACTATACATACAGAGCAAACTAGAATGTTATTTGTCCCTAAACAGAGAGGACACAGTGGCAGAATACCTGACCACTGGGACTGACCCAAACTTAAGGAAAGGAGAGGAAGAGAGGGAACGAGAAGGAAGAGGAAGAGAGGGAACGAGGAGGAAGAGGAAGAGAGGGAACGAGGAGGAAGAGGAAGAGAGGGAACGAGGAGGAGGAAGAGAGGGAACGAGGAGGAGGAAGAGGAGGAACGAGGAGGAAGAGGAGGAACGAGGAGGAAGAGGAAGAGAGGGAACGAGGAGGAGGAGGAAGAGAGGGAACGAGGAGGAGGAGGAAGAGAGGGAACGAGGAAGGAAGAGAGGGAACGAGGAGGAGGGAGGGGGAACGAGGAGGAGGAAGCGAGGGAGGAGGAGGAAGAGAGAGGGAACGAGGAGGAGGAGAGAGAGGGAAGAGGAGGGAACGAGAGGGAGCGAGGAGGAAGAGGAGAGGGAACGAGGAAGGAAGAGAGGGAACGAGGAGGAGGAAGAGAGGGAACGAGGAGGAGGGAGAGGGAACGAGGAGAGGAGAGACGAGGAGGAGGAAGAGAGGGAACGAGGAGGAGGAAGAGAGGGAACGAGGAAGAGGAAGAGAGGCGGAGAGAGGGAACGAGGAGAGGAGAGAGGGAACGAGGAGAGAGGAAGAGAGGGAACGAGGAGGAGGGGAACGAGGAAGAGAGGGAACGAGGAGGAGGAAGAGAGGGAACGAGGAGGAGGAAGAGAGGGAACGAGGAAGAGAGGGAACGAGGAGGAAGAGGAAGAGAGGAAGAGGAAGAGAGGGAACGAGGAGGAAGAGGGGAACGAGGAGGAGGAAGAGAGGGAACGAGGAGGAGGAGGAAGAGAGGGAACGAGGAGGAGGAGGAAGAGAGGGAACGAGGAGGAGGAGGAAGAGAGGGAACGAGGAGGAGGAGGAAGAGAGGGAACGAGGAGGAGGGAAGAGAGGGAACGAGGAGGAGGAAGAGAGGGAACGAGGAGGAGGAAGAGAGGGAACGAGGAGGAGGAAGAGAGGGGAACGAGGAGGAGGAAGAGAGAGGGAACGAGGAGGAGGAAGAGAGGGAACGAGGAGGAGGAAGAGAGGGAACGAGGAGGAGGAAGAGAGGGAACGAGGAGGAGGAAGAGAGGGAACGAGGAGGAGGAAGAGAGGGAACGAGGAGGAGGAAGAGAGGGAACGAGGAGGAGGAAGAGAGGGAACGAGGAGGAGGAAGAGAGGGAACGAGGAGGAGGAAGAGAGGGAACGAGGAGAGGAAGAGAGGGAACGAGGAGAGGAAGAGAGGGAACGAGGAGGAGGAAGAGAGGGAACGAGGAGGAGGAGAGAGGGAACGAGGAGAGGAGAGAGGGAACGAGGAAGAGGAAGAGAGGAACGAGGAGAGGAAGAGAGGAACGAGGAGGAGGAAGCGAGGGAACGAGGAAGAGAGGGAGAAGAGAGGGAACGAGGAAGAGAGGGAACGAGGAAGAGGAAGCGAGGGAACGAGGAGGAGGAAGAGAGGGAACGAGGAAGAGGAAGCGAGGGAACGAGGAGGAAGAGAGGGAACGAGGAGGAGGAAGAGAGGGAACGAGGAGGAGGAAGAGAGGGAACGAGGAGGAGGAAGAGGAAGCGAGGGAACGAGGAGGAGGAAGAGAGGGAACGAGGAGGAGGAGAGAGGGAACGAGGAGGAGGAAGAGAGGGAACGAGGAGGAGGAAGAGAGGGAACGAGGAGGAGGAAGAGAGGGAACGAGGAGGAGGAAGAGAGGGAACGAGGAGGAGGAAGAGAGGGAACGAGGAGGAGGAAGAGAGGGAACGAGGAAGAGGAAGAGAGGGAACGAGGAAGAGGAAGAGAGGGAACGAGGAAGAGGAAGAGAGGGAACGAGGAGGAGGAAGAGAGGAAACGAGGAGGAGGAAGAGAGGGAACGAGGAGGAGGAAAAGAGGGAACGAGGAAGAGGAGAGAGGGAACGAGGAGGAAGAGGAAGAGAGGGAACGAGGAAGAGGGGAAGAGGAGAGAGGGAACGAGGAAGAGGAAGAGAGGGAACGAGGAAGAGGAAGAGAGGGAACGAGGAGGAGGAAGAGAGGGAACGAGGAGGAGGAAGAGAGGGAACGAGGAGGAAGAGGAAGAGAGGGAACGAGGAGGAAGAGGAAGAGAGGGAACGAGGAGGAAGAGGAAGAGAGGAGGAAGAGGAAGAGAGGAGGAAGAGGAAGAGAGGAGGAAGAGAGGGAACGAGGAAGAGAGGAGGAAGAGAGGGAACGAGGAGGAGAGGGAACGAGGAGGAAGAGGAAGAGAGGGAACGAGGAGGAAGAGGAAGAGAGGGAACGAGGAGGAAGAGGAAGAGAGGGAACGAGGAGGAAGAGGAAGAGAGGGAACGAGGAGGAAGAGGAAGAGAGGGAACGAGGAGGAAGAGGAAGAGAGGGAACGAGGAGGAAGAGGAAGAGAGGGAACGAGGAGGAAGAGGAAGAGAGGGAACGAGGAGGAAGAGGAAGAGAGGGAACGAGGAAGAGGAAGAGAGGGAACGAGGAGGAGGAAGAAGAGAGGGAACGAGGAGGAGGAAGAAGAGAGGGAACGAGGAGGAGGAAGAAGAGAGGGAACGAGGAGGAGGAAGAGAGGGAACGAGGAGGAGGAAGAGAGGGAACGAGGAGGAGGAGGAGAGGTAATAGATACCTGGTATCTCCAGTGTCTTTCTTAAATGAGAATCCCAGCAGAGCGATCTTCTTCCCTGTCACTGTGTTAAATAGACAGTCAATGATCCGACACGCAAACCTCCTGCGCTGGTACTCATTCATATCAATCACCTGGAGAGAGGAGGAGGAGGAGAGGAAGGGGGGAGGGAGAGGAGGGAGGGGAAGGAGGGGAAGGAGGGTGGGAGGGAGGAGGAGGGAAGGAAGGAGGGATGAGCGAGGGGAGGAGGAGGGAGGAGGAGGGAGGAGGGAGAGGAAGGGGGGAGAGGAGGGAGGGAGGGGGAGAGGAGGAGAGGAAGGGGGGAGGAGAGGAGGAGAGGAAGGGGGGAGAGGAAGGGGGGAGGAGAGGAAGGAGGGAGGAGAGGAAGAAGAGAAGGAGGGAGGGGAGGAGGGAAGATGGAGAGAAGATGGAGGGAGGGAAAGGAGGGAGGATGGAGGGAGGGAGAGGAAGGGAGAAAAGGAAGGAGGTGTGATGAAAGAATAATAAATACAGCTGTGAGCAGCAATGAACGGGGTTCACAGGACGACAGAAAGGACACAAGATGAGTCGGAGAACAAAGCAAGCACTATCATGTTGGAAATATCTTTACACACGCAAATAATGAGTTGTTAACAGTATCAAATGAAGTGTGGTTGGTCTTTGGGATGTCGATGACAAGTTTATAGTTGATAGGCCACTGTGGAGTGGATTTACTGTGGTTTAAAATGGACACGTAAAATTAGATTTTTTGATTTGTCAATAACTCGGCATTCCTCTTGACCCTTAGCTTTTCTCATGTTGACAGACCATGGTCCCAGGCGAGGCCATGGTTACCACATTCCACGAGTTCGTATGGTTCC
>NC_138298.1:43812500-43840000 GCF_965601325.2 Salmo salar
TAACCAGGTCCAGGTATTGTAACCAGGTATTATAACCAGGTATTGTAACCAGGTATTATAACCAGGTATTGTAACCAGGTATTATAACCAGGTATTATAACCAGGTATTGTAACCAGGTCCAGGTATTGTAACCAGGTATTATAACCAGGTATTGTAACCAGGTATTATAACCAGGTATTGTAACCAGGTATTGTAACCAGGTATTGTAACCAGGTCCAGGTATTATAACCAGGTATTGTAACCAGGTATTGTAACCAGGTCCAGGTATTATAACCAGGTATTGTAACCAGGTATTATAACCAGGTATTGTAACCAGGTATTGTAACCAGGTATTGTAACCAGGTATTGTAACCAGGTATTGTAACCAGGTCCAGGTATTGTAACCAGGTATTGTAACCAGGTATTGTAACCAGGTATTGTAACCAGGTATTGTAACCAGGTCCAGGTATTATAACCAGGTATTGTAACCAGGTATTGTAACCAGGTATTGTAACCAGGTCCAGGTATTGTAACCAGGTATTATAACCAGGTATTGTAACCAGGTATTGTAACCAGGTATTGTAACCAGGTATTATAACCAGGTATTATAACCAGGTATTGTAACCAGGTATTGTAACCAGGTATTATAACCAGGTATTGTAACCAGGTATTATAACCAGGTATTATAACCAGGTCCAGGTATTGTAACCAGGTATTATAACCAGGTATTATAACCAGGTATTATAACCAGGTATTGTAACCAGGTATTGTAACCAGGTATTGTAACCAGGTATTATAACCAGGTATTATAACCAGGTATTGTAACCAGGTATTCACCTACCTGCAGGTTGAGGTTGGGTTTGGTGTTGGAGTCAAATATCCGTCTGATGCTCTCAGCCGCTCGGACAGGAACCGTGCTCTTCTCCGTGACGATCTTGTAACCGTCGGAAACCTCTACGATGCGGCGAGCGCAGGCCTCTATGTACTTTAGGTCGGCGGCACGCCCCTTCCCCATCCCATAGGTCTTAGTGGGGGTGTTCACCTGGGGAGGGACGACAGGAACTCAGACACACACTACAGACAGACAGACAGACACTACAGACACACACTACAGACAGACAGACAGACACACAGACACCTACAGACAGACAGACACCGACAGACAGACAGAGACACCGACAGACAGACAGAGACACCGACAGACAGAGACACCGACAGACAGAGACACCGACAGACAGAGACACCGACAGACAGACAGAGACACCGACAGACAGACAGACAGAGACACCGACAGACAGACAGACAGACAGACAGACAGAGACACCGACAGACAGACAGACAGACAGACAGAGACACCGACAGACAGACAGACAGAGACACCGACAGACAGACAGACAGAGACAGACAGACAGACAGACAGACAGACAGACAGACAGACTCACTGAAATAAAGACGAGGTCAGCATCTCTGATGGCAGAATCTATATCTGTAGAGAAGAAGAGATTCTTCCCTCGGCATGACTCCACCACCTCCTTCAACCCTGGCTAGAGAGGGAGGGAGGGAGGGAGAGAGAGAGAGAGAAAGGGAGGGGGAGAGAGAGAGAGAAGGAGAGAATGAGAGAGAGAGGTGAATAAATATTTGATAACTAAAATATAAGTGTTCAGCACCCTGAGTCAATACATGTTAGAAACACCTTTAGCAGCGATTACAGCTGGGAGTCTTTCTGGGTAAATCTCTAACAGCTGGGAGTCTTCCTGGGTAAATCTCTAACAGCTGGGAGTCTTTCTGGGTAAATCTCTAAGAGCTTTCCACACCTGGGTTGTTGTAATGGAAATTATATGATTAAAGGTTTGACTAAATGATTTCACTCAGAAACCTTATAACCTGTTGAAATGTATTGGAAATAAGGTTATAATAATGGGTTAAAAACTATATTCCAATACTGTGTGTGAATAAGACACTGTTCAAAATGAGCAGGGCAGAGTTAACGAGACGACCTTGGGAAAGGAACAGGAGAAGAAGCCTCCCTAAATTAGGGAGAGAAACAACGGCCTGGGAACAGCTTAGTTGGCAGGAGATCAGAAGACAGGTAGCAAGGTTGATAAGGAATGTATGTGTACTGTGGGAAAAATACATCCGCCCTAAAGCTGGGGTGGAGTTCTCTACTGACGTAAGTGTGTGTGTGTTAATATAAAAGGCTTTGTGTACATTGTAAGAATTTTCAGAGCTCTCATAAATAAACGTTTTCACCATTGTGGGCTGGTTCTCCTTCTGCGTCATTTAACCAGAATCTTACACCCTCTGTTGGGGCCAGACTGAGTAGTTTAATGGAAGTTCGGTTTAACAACATTGATAACTTAATTCACGTAACAGTTGTATAATATTAGTCCATTGTTATTGTCAGAATTCTTCAAGCTCTACCACGATTGGATAGATAACTAGATAACAATGTTCAAGTCTTGCCATAGACGTTTATGTGTGTGTTTGTGTGTATGTACAACTGTGTGTGTACGTGTGGTGTGTGTATGTCTGTGTGTGTGTGGTGTGTGTGTGAGTGTGTGTGTGATACCTCGTATATGGGCAGTGTGTCGGAGTTCCAGGCGTTGATCCGTGATTCGTTGACGTCGACCACTGTCACGTGGATCTCTGGACACATGTGGGCGATGACACTGCAGGTTGGCCCTCCCACATAGCCAGCTCCTATACAGCAGATTCTGTTGATCTGGAACATCTGGGGAGAGAGAGAGAGGGAGGCAGAGAGAGAGGCAGAGAGAGAGAGGCAGAGAGAGAGGCAGAGAGAGAGGCAGAGAGAGAGGCAGACAGAGAGAGGCAGACAGAGAGAGAGGCAGACAGAGAGAGGCAGACAGAGAGAGGCAGACAGAGAGAGAGAGACAGAGAGACAGAGAGAGAGAGACAGAGAGAGAGAGGAGACATCAGTCTAAATATTCTTTGTATTGATATGTACATTTGCCAAGTGCTTGTCAGTAACATGACCTTCAAGACTCAATAGCATTATTGTCAACCAGGGTTGGGCAGGTTACTGTCTAAATGTAATCCCTTAGTTACTAACCTGTCCAAAACTGTAATCAGTAAAGTTACTTTTCCCTTTAAGAGGCAGTAAGAAGAAAACAAACATGTATGTTACTAATTGAACGACATCTATCGCAGGATAAATCAATGTTAAAGTTCACACAGCTGGTCATATATATGGATGTTGAATGTTACTTTATGGGTTGGTTATGTTGGCTTCTAACCCATCGCTTTCTACTACATATAACAATACGATTAAATTACGATTAAATTATATCTTTTGTTTTTGTATATACAAAGTCTATCAGAATTCCAGTCATTTCAACAACAAAAATGTTTATACCCCTTAATCTTCAAGAATAGGACTTGGAAATATGGAAATATAGATTAGACAAAATTGTTTTTCCGGAGCATAACCCCCCAAAAACGAAGGACTTATTAGCCAGCCTTACTCTGTTGTTGTCATGGAGACTGATCGGGCATCGTGCAGCTGTTGCAAGAGCTCATTTTTCCACTTGTTCCAAAAACAAAATGTTTGATAGGCCGATTAAATGTATTGAATTCAAATCATTATTGGGTTCAAATACACATTTAGATGAGTGAACAGCCCGTCCACAACAACCACAATCCGTAAGGCGTAAAATCGCTAAATGAGAGAGCAGCAGTGTGATTCACGTTAACGCGCTATGTAGATGTCAGTAATAAGTCATGTCCGTATCGCCGTAGACGACGCCACCGCTGTCATCCTTTACCGCCGAGCGTTTATTCACGTTGGTTCATCTTTTGGATGGCGACAGCAGTCGACCACCGTTGGAAAAACACAGCTTGGACTGTAACCTAGAAAAACCTTCTTCCTGCTACATCCCCCTCCATCTATCAAACACATCTGGTGTGTCATCATTAGTGGTCTCTGATTGGTGTGTCATCATGAGTGGTCTCTGATTGGCGTGTCATCATTAGTGGTCTCTGATTGGCGTGTCATCATTAGTGGTCTCTGATTGGCGTGTCATCATTAGTGGTCTCTGATTGGTGTGTCATCATTAGTGGTCTCTGATTGGCGTGTCATCATTAGTGGTCTCTGATTGGTGTGTCATCATTAGTGGTCTCTGATTGGTGTGTCATCATGAGTGGTCTCTGATTGGTGTGTCATCATTAGTGGTCTCTGATTGGTGTGTCATCATGAGTGGTCTCTGATTGGTGTGTCATCATTAGTGGTCTCTGATTGGTGTGTCATCATTAGTGGTCTCTGATTGGTGTGTCATCATTAGTGGTCTCTGATTGGTGTGTCATCATTAGTGGTCTCTGATTGGTGTGTCATCATTAGTGGTCTCTGATTGGTGTGTCATCATTAGTGGTCTCTGATTGGTGTGTCATCATTAGTGGTCTCTGATTGGTGTGTCATCATTAGTGGTCTCTGATTGGTGTGTCATCATTAGTGGTCTCTGATTGGTGTGTCATCATGAGTGGTCTCTGATTGGTGTGTCATCATTAGTGGTCTCTGATTGGTGTGTCATCATTAGTGGTCTCTGATTGGTGTGTCATCATTAGTGGTCTCTGATTGGTGTGTCATCATTAGTGGTCTCTGATTGGTGTGTCATCATTAGTGGTCTCTGATTGGTGTGTCATCATTAGTGGTCTGATTGGTGTGTCATCATTAGTGGTCTCTGATTGGTGGTCAGACTCACTCAGGTGGAACAAATGTAAACATTGTGTCTTTTTTCAAAGTTGAATTGAGAAAACAGATTAGTGGCAAAGATTTTTCACCCACAAACCTCCTTTCTGAATAAAAAAAAAAAAGTCACCCTTGAACTAATCATGTAGTTTTTCATGTAGTATCTGTAATCTGATTACAATATGTTTGTAATGAAATCCGTTACTTCCCAACCCTGGTGGCAACTAGCTAAGGAAAAACTTCCTGGAGGGAAGAATCCTGAATTAAAACAAACCAGAAAAACAAAAGTAGAAAAGTCGAGACAAATTAAACTTCAGAGAATATGACCCTCACTTGAGTGAAGAACTGAAGCCAAATAGCTCATTTAAAAACAGTTGTATAATATTAGCCTATTTGGACAAGGGTTGTGTGTATGGAAAAGAAAACCAGTTTATTACGTAACCGTGTGTGAATGTATTGTAATAAAACAGGCAGGGAGCAGGCCTTGAACCCTCGACCTTCTAAACCCGAAGTCCAGCGTTAACATGCTCAGGCGGTAGAGTCCATATCCGCGTTGAGAAACCCAGGGTCGTTCCACTATTAAACTGTCATAGCCGCGCTAAACTCCGCACAACAACTTTCACCATCAAGTCACACATTCTGGATTAATGCCTCGATGTCTGAAACCAGATAAATACAGGAACTTTTTCATTCCCTTCTGATTTTAGGATGCGTTCATAAATTCACTCCGGCTATCTACTCCGATTTCAGAGCGTCTTGAGGGGACCAGAACGCAGAATAACTGATACCAGCTAGTCAGTTAACCAGCTAGTCAGTTAACCAGCCAACCAGCTAGTCAGTTAACCAGCTCGTCAGCTAGCCAGTTAACCAGCTAGTCAGTTAACCAGCTAACCAGCTAGTCAGTTAACCAGCTCGTCAGTCAGCCAGCCAGCTAACCAGCTCGTCAGCTAACCAGTTAGTCAGCTAGTCAGTCAGCCAGCTAGTCAGCTCGTCAGTTAACCAGCTAGCCAGTTAACCAGTTAACCAGTTAGCATGGGTGCTTGACTACTGTTGTTAGGGTCAGAACACTGAATTGGTTGGATTATTCTACTCGGCTAAAAATTAATCTGAGAGAGATAATCAATCACAACAAATATGAACGTCCCAACAGTTCAATAACAGTTCTAACGTTATTCTAACTTATTAGTAAATGACATAGCTAGTTAGTAGTAACACTTACCACTGCGGAGTCAACTACCCGGATAACTTCAATTTCTCGTTATAATCGGTATAAATCAGATGTCTCCTTGTTACTGACGCGCTGTAAATTGATCAGTAATATTGATCAGTATTGTTTCTTAGCAGATCTATGTTTGAGGGAGGTTGTGGAAGGGGTCGATAGTTGCTCTACTGAAAACCCTTTTAGTTACAAACGAGAGCTCAGTAATGTTGACATTTATACTGGGTTTACACTAGATGCCACAGTCACAAAGTCAAATGGTCCATATTGTTAAAAATTCGTAAAAAAAATAAAGAGATGTTTGCTCTTAATTTAGGGTTAGGAATAAGGTTAGCAGTGTGGTTAAGGTTTAAAATAAACAATTTAATTAAGAGAAACTTACGAAATAGGCGAGGGGGGGTTGACTTTGTGACTGTGGTAACTAGTGGCGATCATTGTACAAATTGGGCGAAGAGAAGTCTTCCGGGGTCTGCGTCGCGAACAGCCAATCAGCGAGTGGGACGTTATTATGGTTCGTTCCGGATGGGGCAGGGTTCAAAAAGATTAACAATACAGTGTTGTCATGGTGAGCTCAGCTGGAATGGATTTGTTTCTGTCCCAGATGGCCACCTATCTCCTATATATATAGGCTCTGGTCCAAACTAGTGCACTATGTAGGAAACAGGGTTGCCATTTGGGACACGGAAGAGTATCACTGAAATGTGCTTTTATATGACATTGACAAATAGGACATTCATGATTAGGTTTGGATTTGAGAAGAGGACAGAGAGTTAACCTTGTTCACACAACACTTCTATCTATTGACACACAGGAAGTCAGACAGACGACCAGGAAGCTGTTGTATTACAGTTTATTCATTGTTTTGTAAGGTAAAGTGCATAGTTGAAGCCCTTTCTTGCTCTCTGTTAAGACTAATACTAGTAATAATGACAGTGTTTTGATTAGAGGCCTCCACTGGCAGCACACAAGGCTACGTCCCACATGGCGCCCTATTCCCTATATAGTGCACTACTTCTGACTAGAGCCCTCCTTTTTTTGTTGTTGACATCCTGGTCAAAGTAGTGCACTATACTAGGACTCCCGAGTGGCGCAGCGGTCTAAGGCACTGCATCTCAGTCCTAGAGGCGTCACTACAGACACCCTGGTTCGAATCCAGGCTGTATGACAACCGGCCGTGATTGGGAGTCCCATAAGGCGGCACACGATTGGCCCAGTGTTGTCTGGATTTGGCCGTGGGGGGGGTAGGCTGTCATTGTAAATAAGAACTTGTTCTTAACTGACTTGCCTAGTTAAATAAAAGTTACATTAAAATAAACTGTATATAGGGAATAGGGTGCCTAGGTAGTGCACTATACTGTATATAGGGTGCCTAGGTAGTGCACTATACTGTATATGGGGAATAGGGTGCCTAGGTAGTGCACTATACTGTATATAGGGTGCCTAGGTAGTGCACTATACTGTATATAGGGAATAGGGTGCCTAGGTAGTGCACTATACTGTATATAGGGAATAGGGTGCCTAGGTAGTGCACTATACTGTATATGGGGAATAGGGTGCCTAGGTAGTGCACTATACTGTATATGGGGAATAGGGTACCTAGGTAGTGCACTATACTGTATATGGGGAATAGGGTGCCTAGGTAGTGCACTATACTGTATATAGGGACATATATAAGGCCCCTGAGTTATTCCATGTCGCAACCTGACAGAAAAAAAACCCCCAGTGCATTTCAACGTTTTAGATTATAATAACTTGGCCTTTTTGGCCTCTGTAGCTGAACCATTAACACTGGTGTTAACCATTTCCTGCCCACAGCAAGAGAACAGGTTCCATTGTCCTCCATCTTAAAACACACCCTATTCCCTATTTAGACCTCCCGTCTACCTCGTCTCTTACACTACGCCTCACAGCAGAGGCTAACAGCATCCCAAATCACACCCTATTCTCTAAATAGTGCACTACTCTTGCCAGAGCCCTGGACATAAGTAGTCTACTAATATAAGGAATAGGGATCTATTTTAGGGAGAAGTTCACGTTCACTCTGCCCAACACCTAACAGAGAGAGAGAGAGAGAGAGAGAGAGAGAGAGAGAGAGAGAGAGATAGAGAGAGAGACAGAGAGAGAGAGAGAGAGACAGAGAGAGAGAGAGAGAGACAGAGAGAGAGAGAGAGAGAGAGAGAGAGAGAGAGAGAGAGAGAGACAGAGAGAGAGAGAGAGAGACAGAGAGAGGAGAGAGAGAGACAGAGAGAGAGAGAGAGGAGAGAGAGAGAGAGAGAGACAGAGAGACAGAGAGAGAGAGAGAGACAGAGAGAGAGAGAGAGAGAGAGAGAGAGAGGGGGTTTAATATAAAATAGCTTTTTCAAAATGGCGTATCGGCTTCAAAACAGACAGATTTAAAAAAAAAAAATTAAAAAAAATAAACCCTGGGGTGTATTCATTCCGTCTTGCAACGGAAACCCGCTAATCATTTTAGGGGCCTACCTACATTTGTCCAATAGAAACTCTGGAGTAAAAAAAGGTTTCTGATGCAAAACATTGTTTTGTTGTTGCAACAACCTAAAAATGTTTCGCAACAGAATAGACTTAATGAATACACCCCATGACCTGACTACAATAACACATGTTGAACTACACTATGACATCATCAACGCACGCTACGCTCAGATCCATTGTGACGTCACTGCGGAATGTTGGGTGTTGATTCTGAAGAGCCCCTCCCCCTTCTTGTTGCTAAGTGATTCTATTCTCCCCCTTCTTGTTGCTAAGTGATTATATTCCCCCCCTTGTTGCTAAGTGATTCTATTCTCCCCCTTGTTGCTAAGTGATTCTATTCTCCCCCTTGTTGCTAAGTGATTCTATTCTCCCCCTTGTTGCTAAGTGATTCTATTCCCCCCCTTGTTGCTAAGTGATTCTATTCTCCCCCTTGTTGCTAAGTGATTCTATTCTCCCCCTTGTTGCTAAGTGATTCTATTCCCCCCCTTGTTGCTAAGTGATTCTATTCTCCCCCTTGTTGCTAAGTGATTCTATTCTCCCCCTTGTTGCTAAGTGATTCTATTCTCCCCCTTGTTGCTAAGTGATTCTATTCTCCCCCTTGTTGCTAAGTGATTCTATTCTCCCCCTTGTTGCTAAGTGATTCTATTCTCCCCCTTGTTGCTAAGTGATTCTATTCTCCCCTTTGTTGCTAAGTGATTCTATTCCCCCCCTTGTTGCTAAGTGATTCTATTCCCCCCCATCACTGCGGAATGTTGGGTGTCGATTCTGAAGAGCCCCTCCCCCTTCTTGTTGCTAAGTGATTCTATCCCCCCCAATAAACTAGATGACTAGTGACTAGCTAGTTGATCAGACCAATCAATAAACTAGATGACTAGTGACTAGCTAGTTGATCAGACCAATCAATAAACTAGATGACTAGTGACTAGCTAGTTGACCATAGCAAAATAATGTCTGCGTCCCAAATTGCACCTTAGTCTATGTAGTGCACTAATTCTGACTAGAGCCCTATGTAGTGCACTAATTCTGACTAGACTAATTCTGACTAGAGCCCTATGTAATGCACTAATTCTGACTAGACTAATTCTGACTAGAGCCCTATGTAATGCACTAATTCTGACTAGACTAATTCTGACTAGAGCCCTATGTAGTGCACTAATTCTGACTAGACTAATTCTGACTAGAGCCCTATGTAATGCACTAATTCTGACTAGACTAATTCTGACTAGAGCCCTATGTAGTGCACTAATTCTGACTAGACTAATTCTGACTAGAGCCCTATGTAATGCACTAATTCTGACTAGAGCCCTATGTAGTGCACTAATTCTGACTTGACTAATTCTGACTAGACTAATTCTGACTAGAGCCCTATGTAGTGCACTAATTCTGACTAGAGTAATTCTGACTAGAGCCCTATGTAATGCACTAATTCTGACTAGAGCCCTATGTAGTGCACTAATTCTGACTTGACTAATTCTGACTAGACTAATTCTGACTAGAGCCCTATGTAGTGCACTAATTCTGACTAGAGTAATTCTGACTAGAGCCCTATGTAATGCACTAATTCTGACTAGAGCCCCATGTAGTGCACTAATTCTGACTAGACTAATTCTGACTAGAGCCCTATGTAATGCACTAATTCTGACTAGACTAATTCTGACTTGAGCCCTATGTAATACACTAATTCTGACTAGACTAATTCTGACTAGAGCCCTATGTAATGCACTAATTCTGACAAGACTAATTCTGACTAGAGCCCCATGTAGTGCACTAATTCTGACTAGACTAATTCTGACTAGACTAATTCTGACTAGAGCCCTATGTAGTGCACTAATTCTGACTAGAGCCCCATGTAGTGCACTAGAAAGGCCCATCTGAGATGCAGCCAGTGATGCCCAGAGGGAAGAGGACAGTATAAAAGGCTGATCCAGACTCTACATTCCCGCCCCTCTGAGGTAGATTAGCAGAACACACAAAGTGGAATTTCTAAATGTGCTTTTTGTATATCAGCAGTTTCTCTCTCGTTATGTTAGTCACCTCTTCCCCTACTGTATTTATTTATTTATTTTGCTCCTTTGCACCCCAGTATTTCTACTTGGCACTTTCTGCTACTACAAATCTACCATTCCAGTGTTTTACTTGCTATATTGTATTTACTTCACCACCATGGCCTATTTATTGCCTTTACCTTCCTTATCTCACCTCATTTGCTCACATTGTATATAGTCTTATTTTTCTACTGTATTATTGACTGTATGTTTGTTTAACTCCATGTATAACTCTGTGTTGTTGTATGTTGTCGAACTGCTTTGCTTTATCTTGGCCAGGTCGCAGTTGTAAATGAGAACTTGTTCTCCACTATCCTACCTGGTTAAATAAAGGTGAAATAAAATAAAAAATAAAATAAGAAAATAGATGTGGGTATGCAGACCCGTGAACAACTGTGGATCCCGCACCCTCATCCCTGGCCTATATAGTGCACTACCCCCATAGGGCTCTGGTCAAAAGTAGTGCACTACCCCCATAGGGCTCTGGTCAAAAGTAGTGCACTACCCCCATAGGGCTCTGGTCAAAAGTAGTGCACTACCCCCATAGGGCTCTGGTCAAAAGTAGTGCACTACCCCCATAGGGCTCTGGTCAAAAGTAGTGCACTACCCCCATAGGGCTCTGGTCAAAAGTAGTGCACTACCCCGATAGGGCTCTGGTCAAAAGTAGTGCACTACCCCGATAGGGCTCTGGTCAAAAGTAGCGCACTACCCCGATAGGGCTCTGGTCAAAAGTAGTGCACTACCCCATAGGGCTCTGGTCTATAGTAGTACACTACCCCATAGGGCTCTGGTCAAAAGTAGCGCACTACCCCCATAGGGCTCTGGTCAAAAGTAGTGCACTACCCCCATAGGGCTCTGGTCAAAAGTAGTGCACTACCTCCATAGGGCTCTGGTCAAAAGTAGTGCACTATACAGGAAATACATGTTGATGTACAGGGGTCAGAGGTCGCAGTAAGCTGTTGGGTTTCCGGGTACCAACGTAGAACGGCAGAACGGCTGGTGGTTCCGTTTGGTTCCGTTGCTAGTCCACCGGGGGAGATGGGGGCTCCTGGTCACGACTCTGTTAAAACACAACAACACCGGAGGAACAACGGTAAACAAACAAACAAATACATAAAACAATATCAAAACCATCCCTTCATCCACCCTCCTCTTCTTCATCCACCCTCCTCTTCTCCATCCACCGTCCTCTTCTTCATCCCCCCTCCTCTCCTCCATCCACCCTCCTCTTCTTCAACCACCCTCCTCTTCTCCATCCCCCCTCCTGTTCTTCATCCACCCTCCTCTTCTCCAGCCCCCCTCCTGTTCTTCATCCACCCTCCTCTTCTCCATCCACCCTCCTCTTCTCCATCCCCCCTCCTCTTCTCCATCCACCCTCCTCTTCTTCATCCCCCCTCCTCTTCTCCAGCCCCCCTCCTGTTCTTCATCCCCCCTCCTCTCCTCCATCCACCCTCCTCTTCTTCAACCACCCTCCTCTTCTCCATCCCCCCTCCTCTTCTTCATCCCCCCTCCTCTTCTCCATCCACCCTCCTCTTCTCCATCCCCCCTCCGCTTCTCCAGCCCCCCTCCTGTTCTTCATCCCCCCTCCTCTCCTCCATCCACCCTCCTCTTCTTCAACCACCCTCCTCTTCTCCATCCCCCCTCCTCTTCTTCATCCCCCCTCCTCTTCTCCATCCACCCTCCTCTTCTCCATCCCCCCTCCGCTTCTCCATCCCCCCTCCTCTTCTCCATCCCCCCTCCTCTTCTCCATCCCCCCTCTATCCCTCCTCTTCCCTCTATCCCTCCTCCTCCCTCTATATGTACATTGTGGGGTCCAATAGGATCCCTCTATACGAACGTTGTGAGGTCCAATAGGATCCCTCTATACGTACGTTGTGGGGTCCAATAGGATCCCTCTATACGAACGTTGTGATGTCCAATAGGATCCCTCTATATGTACGTTGTGGGGTCCAATAGGATCCCTCTATACGTACGTTGTGGGGTCCAATAGGATCCCTCTATACGTACGTTGTGGGGTCCAATAGGATCCCTCTATACCTCCTCCTCCCTCCATACCTACACTGTGAGGTCCAGTAGGTTCCCTCTATACCTCCTCCTCCCTCCATACCTACACTGTGAGGTCCAGTAGGTTCCCTCTATACCTCCTCCTCCCTCCATACCTACACTGTGAGGTCCAGTAGGTTCCCTCTATACCTCCTCCTCCCTCCATACCTACACTGTGAGGTCCAGTAGATTCCCTCCATACCTACACTGTGAGGTCCAGTAGATTCCCTCCATACCTACACTGTGAGGTCCAGTAGATTCCCTCCTCCTCCCTCCATACCTACACTGTGAGGTCCAGTAGGTTCCCTCTATACCTCCTCCTCCCTCCATACCTACACTGTGAGGTCCAGTAGATTCCCTCTATACCTCCTCCTCCCTCCATACCTACACTGTGAGGTCCAGTAGATTCCCTCTATACCTCCTCCTCCCTCCATACCTACACTGTGAGGTCCAGTAGATTCCCTCCTCCTCCCTCCATACCTACACTGTGAGGTCCAGTAGATTCCCTCTATACCTCCTCCCTCCATACCTACACTGTGAGGTCCAGTAGATTCCCTCCTCCTCCCTCCATACCTACACTGTGAGGTCCAGTAGATTCCCTCTATACCTCCTCCTCCCTCCATACCTACACTGTGAGGTCCAGTAGATTCCCTCCTCCTCCCTCCATACCTACACTGTGAGGTCCAGTAGATTCCCTCCTCCTCCCTCCATACCTACACTGTGAGGTCCAGTAGATTCCCTCCTCCTCCCTCCATACCTACACTGTGAGGTCCAGTAGATTCCCTCCATACCTACACTGTGAGGTCCAGTAGATTCCCTCCTCCTCCCTCCATACCTACACTGTGAGGTCCAGTAGATTCCCTCTATACCTCCTCCTCCCTCCATACCTACACTGTGAGGTCCAGTAGATTACCTCCTCCTCCCTCCATACCTACACTGTGAGGTCCAGTAGATTCCCTCCTCCTCCCTCCATACCTACACTGTGAGGTCCAGTAGATTCCCTCCTCCTCCCTCCATACCTACACTGTGAGGTCCAGTAGATTCCCTCCATACCTACACTGTGAGGTCCAGTAGATTCCCTCCTCCTCCCTCCATACCTACACTGTGAGGTCCAGTAGATTCCCTCCTCCTCCCTCCATACCTACACTGTGAGGTCCAGTAGATTCCCTCTATACCTCCTCCTCCCTCCATACCTACACTGTGAGGTCCAGTAGATTACCTCCTCCTCCCTCCATACCTACACTGTGAGGTCCAGTAGATTCCCTCCTCCTCCCTCCATACCTACACTGTGAGGTCCAGTAGATTCCCTCCTCCTCCCTCCATACCTACACTGTGAGGTCCAGTAGATTCCCTCCATACCTACACTGTGAGGTCCAGTAGATTCCCTCCTCCTCCCTCCATACCTACACTGAGGTCCAGTAGGTTCCCTCTATACCTCCTCCTCCCTCCATATGAGGTCCAGTAGGTTCCCTCTATACCTCCTCCTCCCTCCATACCTACACTGTGAGGTCCAGTAGATTCCCTCCTCCTCCCTCCATACCTACACTGAGGTCCAGTAGGTTCCCTCTATACCTCCTCCTCCCTCCATACCTACACTGTGAGGTCCAGTAGGTTCCCTCTATACCTCCTCCTCCCTCCATACCTACACTGTGAGGTCCAGTAGGTTCCCTCCTCCTCCCTCCATACCTACACTGTGAGGTCCAGTAGATTCCCTCTATACCTCCTCCTCCCTCCATACCTACACTGTGAGGTCCAGTAGGTTCCCTCTATACCTCCTCCTCCCTCCATACCTACACTGTGAGGTCCAGTAGATTCCCTCCTCCTCCCTCCATACCTACACTGAGGTCCAGTAGGTTCCCTCTATACCTCCTCCTCCCTCCATACCTACACTGTGAGGTCCAGTAGGTTCCCTCTATACCTCCTCCTCCCTCCATACCTACACTGTGAGGTCCAGTAGGTTTTCCGGCAGGCGGTGCTGTGGATCCTCTGAGGCTGTTGGGTCTGAAGAGGAAGAGGAGCAGAACCAGAACCATCCAGCCCATCAGAACCATGGGGACAGTCAGGTCTCCACCTCCTACTGAGCCACTGGGTCCTGGCGCTGGAGGGACACAGAGACAGACACACACACTAATAACCACTTGGCTGGATGGTGTATCGACACGAGAAAAAAGACAAAGTGTGTATCTCCACTGAAAGTGTTGTTTAGACCAGCACTAGGCTTAAAGTGGGTCAGTGTGTGGTGATAGAAAAGCATACATACTGTCCTGAGGGCACTCTGTGTCTGTACAGTAGGACTGAGACTGACGTAGCTGGAGGACAAGAACACAGGAGGATAGAGAGAGAGAGAGAGAAAGAACATGAGTTTACAGATCATGTTGGTTATGTCCTTATTAGACCAGACAGAGAGACAAGCAGAGAGACAGGCAGACAGAGAGACAAGCAGAGAGACAGGCAGACAGAGAGACAAGCAGAGAGACAGGCAGACAGAGAGACAAGCAGAGAGACAGGCAGACAGAGAGACAAGCAGAGAGACAGGCAGACAGAGAGGCAGACAGAGAGACAGGCAGACAGAGAGACAAGCAGAGAGACAGGCAGAGAGAGAGACAAGCAGAGAGACAGGCAGACAGAGAGACAAGCAGAGAGACAGGCAGAGAGAGAGACAAGCAGAGAGACAGGCAGACAGAGAGACAAGCAGAGAGACAGGCAGAGAGAGAGACAAGCAGAGAGACAGGCAGACAGAGAGACAAGCAGAGAGACAGGCAGACAGAGAGGCAGACAGAGAGACAAGCAGAGATACAGGCAGACAGAGAGGCAGACAGAGAGACAAGCAGAGATACAGGCAGACAGAGAGGCAGACAGAGAGACAGGCAGACAGAGAGGCAGACAGAGAGACAGGCAGAGAGACAGGCAGACAGAGAGGCAGACAGAGAGACAAGCAGAGAGACAGGCAGACAGAGAGACAAGCAGAGAGACAGGCAGAGAGAGAGACAAGCAGAGAGACAGGCAGACAGAGAGGCAGACAGAGAGACAAGCAGAGAGACAGGCAGACAGAGAGACAGGCAGAGAGACAAGCAGAGATACAGGCAGACAGAGAGGCAGACAGAGAGACAAGCAGAGAGACAGGCAGACAGAGAGACAGGCAGAGAGACCTTGTGGTTTTCAATGAATCATTCAATTCCTATGAGATAGTGGAAGTTGTCTGGCAGCTTTCGCCCTCTTCAAGGAACACAAAACTAAAACTCCGGGATTCTGACCTTCTAGGCAGAGTTGCAAAGATAAAGCCATATCTCAGACTGGCCAATAAAAATACAAGATTAAGATGGGCAAAAGAACACAGACACTGGACAGAGGAACTCTGCCTAGAAGGCCAGCATCCCGGAGTCGCCTCTTCACTGTTGACGTTGAGACTGGTGTTTTGTGGGTAATATTTAATGAAGCTGCCAGTTGAGGACTTTGTGAGGCGTCCGTTTTCTCAAACTAGACACTCTAATGTACTTGTCCTCTTGCTCAGTTGTGCACCGGGGCCTCCCACTCCTCTTTCTGTTCTGGTTAGAGCCAGTTTGTGCTGTTCTGTGAAGGGACTAGTACACAGCGTTTGTATGATATCTTCAGTTTATTGGTAATTTCTCACATGGAATAGCCTTCATTTCTCAGAACAAGAATAGACTGACGAGTTTCAGAAGAAAGTTCTTTGTTTCTGGCCATTTTGAGCCTGTAATCCAACCCACAAATGCTGATGCTCCAGATACTCAACGAGTCTAAAGAAGGCCAGTTTTATTGCTTCTTGAAATCAGAACAACAGTTTTCAGCTGTGCTAACATAATTGCAAAAAGGGTTTTCTAATGATCAATTAGCCTTTTAAAATGATAATCTTGGATTAGCTAACACAACGTGCCATTGGAACACAGGAGTGATGGTTGCTGATAATGGGCCTCTGTTCGCCTATGTAGATATTCCATATTAAAAATCAGCCGTTTCCAGCTACAATAGTCATTTACAACATTAACAACGTCGACACTGTATTTCTGATCAATTTAATGTTATTTTAATGGACAAACAATTTGCTTTTCTTTCAAAAACAAGGACATTTCTAAGTGACTCCCAAACTTTTGAACATGTAGTGTATATGTACTATATAACAGGTCTGTATCTATATATACTATATAACATAGGTCTGTATCTATATGTACTATATAAATCATAGGTCTGTATCTATATGTACTATATTTACATTACATTTAAGTCATTTAGCAGACGCTCTTATCCAGAGCGACTTACAAATTGGTGCATTCACCTTATGATATCCAGTGGAACAACCACTTTACAATAGTGCATCTAAATCTTTTAAGGGGGGGGGTTAGAAGGATTACTTTATCCTATCCCAGGTATTCCTTGAAGAGGTGGGGTTTCAGGTGTCTCCGGAAGGTGGTGATTGACTCCGCTGTCCTGGCGTCGTGAGGGAGCTTGTTCCACCATTGGGGTGCCAGAGCAGCGAACAGTTTTGACTGGGCTGAGCGGGAACTGTGCTTCCTCAGAGGTAGGGAGGCGAGCAGGCCAGAGGTGGATGAACGCAGTGCCCTTGTTTGGGTGTAGGGCCTGATCAGAGCCTGAAGGTACGGAGGTGCCGTTCCCCTCACAGCTCCGTAGGCAAGCACCATGGTCTTGTAGCGGATGCGAGCTTCAACTGGAAGCCAGTGGAGAGAGCGGAGGAGCGGGGTGACGTGAGAGAACTTGGGAAGGTTGAACACCAGACGGGCTGCGGCGTTCTGGATCGTTCGTTCTATATAACTCAACATAGGTCTGTATCTATATGTACTATATAACTCAACATAGGTCTGTATCTATATGTACTATATAACATAGGTCTGTATCTACATGTACTATATAACATAGGTCTGTATCTATATGTACTATATAACATAGGTCTGTATCTATATGTACTATATAACATAGGTCTGTATCTATATGTACTATATAACATAGGTCTGTATCTATATGTACTATATAACTCAACATAGGTCTGTATCTATATGTACTATATAACATAGGTCTGTATCTATATGTACTATATAACTCAACATAGGTCTGTATCTACATGTACTATATAACATAGGTCTGTATCTATATGTACTATATAACTCAACATAGGTCTGTATCTATATGTACTATATAAATCATAGGTCTGTATCTACATGTACTATATAACAGGTCTGTATCTATATGTACTATAAATCATAGATCTGTATCTATATGTACTATATAAATCATAGGTCTGTATCTATATGTACTATATAAATCATAGGTCTGTATCTATATGTACTATATAAATCATAGGTCTGTATCTATATGTACTATATAACATAGGTCTGTATCTATATGTACTATATAACATAGGTCTGTATCTATATGTACTATATAACTCAACATAGGTCTGTATCTATATGTACTATATAACATAGGTCTGTATCTATATGTACTATATAAATCATAGGTCTGTATCTATTGGACATCTCCCAGGAAGTAAAGGACTAAGCCGTGGTTAAGGTCCCGCTCTGTCTGTAGGCAAATGAGGAAACTCTCGTGGTTGTGCTGGACCAATGACAGCTGGCCACATAGACACACCTGTACACAGGGACCAATGAGATGGCCTGGCTGACTAGAGCACATTCTAAAAAAAAAAAGATTTACAACCCCGCCTCCCAGCATTCTATTGTTGCAACGTTCTAATCACTACCTTGAAGAGAGAGAGAGAGAGATATGAGAGAGAGAGAGAGAGATATGAGAGAGAGAGAGAGAGAGAGAGATATGAGAGAGAGAGAGAGAGAGATATGAGAGAGAGAGAGAGAGAGAGAGAGAGAGAGAGAGAGAGATATGAGAGAGAGAGAGAGAGAGAGAGAGAGAGAGAGAGAGAGAGAGATATGAGAGAGAGAGAGAGAGAGAGAGAGATATGAGAGAGAGAGAGAGAGAGATATGAGAGAGAGAGACAGAGAGAGAGATATGAGAGAGAGAGACAGAGAGAGAGATATGAGAGAGAGAGAGAGAGAGAGACAGAGATGAGAGAGCGAGAGAGAGCGAGAGAGAGCGAGAGAGAGAGAGAGAGCGAGAGAGAGAGAGAGAGAGAGACAGAGAGAGAGAGACAGAGAGCGAGAGAGAGATATCTGTGCACGCAACCGTCTGTGTGTCTGTCTGTCAGTCCTCAAGACAAACACAGAGAGACAGACAGCAGGATCCAGGATATGCTGCTGGCTCAGAGCCTCCACAGTCCCACACACTTTACTCCTCCCTCCCTCCTCTCTCTCTCTACTTCTCTCCCTGTGTCTCTCTCCTTTTTCTATTCCTCTACTTTGCGCTCTCTCTCTCTCTCTCTCTCAATTCAATTCAATTTAAGGGCTTTATTGTCATGGGAAACATATGTTAACATCGCCGAAGTAAGTGAAGTAGATAATAAACAAAAGTGTAATAAACAATAAAAAAAATGAACAGTAAACATTTACACTCACAAAAGTTCCAAAAGAATAAAGCCATTTCAAATGTCATATTATGTCTGTATACAGTGTTGTAACGATGTGTAAATCTCTCCCTCTCTCAAATGTAAAAACACTGGATGGGTAGAGGCATGGGCTAACCTAGGAGCTTCCAGTCATGTTATTTCTAATGTATTATTAAGGGGAGGTGAACAAGCGCACCCCTCCATCAGGGTGAGGGTAAGTAAGCAGTCACGCTGTACCCAGGGGTTTGGGATAAATACAGAAGACACATTTCATATAACTGACTAGGTATCCGTCTCTCCTCTCCTTAAGTTAGTAAAACATTATAACTTAAAACAGAAGTACTTCCACCGAAAACATGGAGACATCTTGGACTGATACACAAATGGAATCTCTCTCCACCATCACACACACACACACACACACACACACACACACACACACACACACACACACACACACACACACACACACAGTCTTACCAGGTTGATGAGTCGTCTCATGGCGTTCTCCTGGGGGCAGATGCACTCACAGGGGTCAAAGCCTCCCTCCGCCATTACGATCACCTGACAAAACACACACACACACACACCTGGGATGAGAACACACACACACAGCGACACTATAACATATCAAAACAAACTGCTTCTTAACGTACCAGTATTCCCAGGCTGCTTCACTCTGCCGATACCAACTGGGTCTGAATGAATCACCACAGTCCCCAGAGAGGAAACATTGTTGACATCCCAAATAGCACCGCCCCCCGTTAACAATTTAATGCACTAGTTTTGACCAGGCCCACTATTGCTACCTGTGCCATAAATGCCCGGACCTCTTGGCAGATGCAGTAGCTCAGAGAGGCTACAGATAAAGGTCACTTTGAATGTTTACTTGGACGTTGTGTAACTTATTTACACCGTCACTGACGTGGTTCTCATTCATTTGGCCAAATAACAAGCAATGAGGAAATGGTTTACAGTTAAACAAAGCACATCCTGGTCAGTACATAGTTACCTAGCTAGTTAGGTAAACATTGCCACCCTAGAAGCAAAGCAGAGACACATCTAATGAGGAGTGGCCATGTAGTGGCGAGGTAGAAATGTGAAATTACACAAAGTCTCTGATGTGAGACAAAACGCAAAATGTTAGACGCTTAGCCTGTTAGCAAATGTTAGACGCTTAGCCTGTTAGCCAATGTTAGACGCTTAGCCTGTTAGCCAATGCTAGACGCTTAGCCTGTTAGCTAATGTTAGAAGCTTAGCCTGTTAGCCAATGTTAGACGCTTAGCCTGTTAGCCAATGTTAGACGCTTAGCCTGTTAGCCAATGTTAGACGCTTAGCCTGTTAGCCAATGTTAGACGCTTAGCCTGTTAGCCAATGTTAGACGCTTAGCCTGTTAGCTAATGTTAGACGCTTAGCGTGTTAGCTAATGTTAGACGCTTAGCCTGTTAGCTAATGTTAGACGCTTAGCCTGTTAGCTAATGTTAGACGCTTAGCCTGTTAGCTAATGTTAGACGCTTAGCCTGTTAGCCAATGTTAGACGCTTAGCCTGTTAGCCAATGTTAGACGCTTAGCCTGTTAGCAAATGTTAGACGCTTAGCCTGTTAGCAAATGTTAGACGCTTAGCCTGTTAGCAACTGTTAGACGCTTAGCCTGTTAGCAAATGTTAGACGCTTAGCCTGTTAGCAAATGTTAGACGCTTAGCCTGTTAGCTAATGTTAGACGCTTAGCCTGTTAGCCAATGTTAGACGCTTAGCCTGTTAGCCAATGTTAGACTCTTAGCCTGTTAGCCAATGTTAGACTCTTAGCCTGTTAGCAACTGTTAGACGCTTAGCCTGTTAGCCAATGTTAGACGCTTAGCCTGTTAGCCAATGTTAGACGCTTAGCCTGTTAGCCAATGTTAGACGCTTAGCCTGTTAGCCAATGTTAGACGCTTAGCCTGTTAGCCAATGTTAGACGCTTAGCCTGTTAGCTAATGTTAGACGCTTAGCCTGTTAGCTAATGTTAGACGCTTAGCCTGTTAGCTAATGTTAGACGCTTAGCCTGTTAGCTAATGTTAGACGCTTAGCCTGTTAGCTAATGTTAGACGCTTAGCCTGTTAGCTAATGTTAGACGCTTAGCCTGTTAGCTAATGTTAGACGCTTAGCCTGTTAGCTAATGTTAGACGCTAAGCCTGTTAGCTAATGGTAGATGCTTAGCCTGTTAGCTAATGTTAGATGCTTAGCCTGTTAGCTAATGTTAGACGCTTAGCCTGTTAGCTAATGTTAGACGCTTAGCCTGTTAGCTAATGTTAGACGCTTAGCCTGTTAGCTAATGTTAGACGCTTAGCCTGTTAGCAAATGTTAGACGCTTAGCCTGTTAGCAAATGTTAGACGCTTAGCCTGTTAGCCAATGTTAGACGCTTAGCCTGTTAGCCAATGTTAGACTCTTAGCCTGTTAGCCAATGTTAGACTCTTAGCCTGTTAGCAACTGTTAGACGCTTAGCCTGTTAGCCAATGTTAGACGCTTAGCCTGTTAGCCAATGTTAGACGCTTAGCCTGTTAGCCAATGTTAGACGCTTAGCCTGTTAGCCAATGTTAGACGCTTAGCCTGTTAGCTAATGTTAGACGCTTAGCCTGTTAGCTAACTCATGATTTTCGGTACCATTACATAAGAGTCATTGAACAAAAGCGTCTTCTGTAGGGGGGAGTTTTGTTAAGAGACTCTCGGTCTGAACTTTAACAGGCATCGCTTGCTCTACGGTTTTGAAAGCATAAAGGACCTTATCTTTCATATCGGCTAGAAATAATAATACTTTTAAAACAAAAGGTTACATTGATAGACACTTGTATAGGGTTATAGTTCCCACACTGCCGTATTTATTTCCATGTTACAGAGCTTGTTCACAGAAAGCAGACAGAGTGGACGACCTGTACTAATGAATGATCCGACCCTCTAAACACCTGTGGGTCAACTGAAGACAGACGACACAACATGTCACTCAAAAATACTGCTTTGTAACGTTACACTGGTTAAATGATTACGATGTGAAAGTTAAAAAGGGGATTTATGTTTCTAGAACCGTAGCGCAATAGATCATGTTTTCATGTCTAGATGGGAGTATTCAGCTGGTTTTTGGCTTCAGGAGCCAAATCCCACTTTTAACAGAACATTTAAGAAGTAAAGTTAGGACTCTTCAGTTCAATATCAGACTAACTGTAACTAGTTAAACAGCTAGTCTCTGGACCTGCATGTCCAAGGCTGATAAAGTCCTCCTGTCTTGTATTACTGAACAATAATAAATAAGGAAACAAACTGTTGTCCTGTAGACATATTTCATTAAGGAGTGAAAAAAGCAGAATGGGCTAAAATAACAAATAACGTCACTGGTATATGCAGTTAAATGGTTAGATGGCGTTATGTATTTCAAAACGTTTAACTTTAATGTAGCTGTAAGCTAAGTGTTTATCTACTGGTTCATACAGTACTAACACATAGTAAGGATAGCATTAGTAGGATATAGTTTGTTAACTTTAATGTAGCTGTAAGCTAAGTGTTTATCTACTGGTTCATACAGTACTAAAAGACAGTAAGGATAGCATTAGTAGGATATAGTTGGCTAGCGAGATTGCAAACTTATTTTGTAACTATACATTCATAAAGTATTTGCTTATAAGTTGGCTGATAATTCAATTGAAACCAGTAGTATGAATGCAAAAAAACAAAAAAAAGGTTTAATTTGAAGTGAAGTCATTTTTGTTGGGAGTTTACATGACATAAACAGGGAATAGACTGGCTGGTCAGGTCCTCCATATTACATCACACACCACAATTTTATTTTCCGGCTTGACTTCGGTTCTCTGATCAGTTTTATGTAATAACTCAAAGAATATAGAGGTGTAAACTTTGCATTGGAGCTTTTGATGCATATTTCTAATCAAAATCCATTCGTTACGTGTGGTTGTGTTTATGCCACCTACCCTGCAGATTCAGTAGTTTTACCCAGCCCTGCCAGTACATTTGCGTTTTGCTGTGTTATTGAAGTAACAGAAGAGACGACACTTACCTGAACACTGATCCACACGCAGCTTCAGAGTCCAGGGAATGTATGTCTCTTGTTGTTATCGTTCCCGGCGGTAGACAACGGTATCAGAAAGCCACCGCTGGCCAAACTCATATCATCTGTACAGTAAAACATTTCCTGGGGCTCATTCATTATGCCAATTCTGTTGCAAAACGTTTCTGAAACGGAGACAAACGAAACGGGAGGGGACCTACCGGAATCTGTCCAATAGAAATGGTCGTTTTTTTAGTTAGAAAACGGAGAAGTGATGATAAGACCCCGAGCTCTGCCTGTCTGTGTTTTGATACAGTACGAGACAGCCACGTCACGGACATCACGCGAGATCTCCGAGGAGACCGAGAACTCGCGTTTTTTTTGGTCGTCACTAGTTACCACAGCCATAAAGTCCTAAATCGCGACTTTTTCTACAATTTCTCTTCTTAAAATTGTATTTTAAATCTTAACCAAACTGCTAATCTTATGCATAACCTTAAATAGCATTTTGATATCATTTTTTTGTTTTCATACATCTTTACAGTATATCCAATTTTGACTTTGTGGCTGTGGTAACGTGGAAACCTTTGGGTTTTTTCCCATCTGGAGCGTTTCAACTGTCTCAGGCTTCCGATTGGTTTAGATATCCAGCGGGATATCATTTCAGCCAATCAAAGTCAGGAGCGAGTTAAGACGCGATAACTTACGGAAAGTAAACAAACCATACAGGACCAATCAATCACCCAGTGACAGATGGGAGTATATTATGAAGGATGACAGTACATGTTAGGTGTACAACAAAATCAATATCTGCTGATTAACTCCGTTGTGTGTCATCTCTTTCCCCCAAATGCCTCAGAAAAGTATGTTCATGTGACTTCATGTTGAAGTGAATGATTTGAAGAAAAAAAAGGCTTTATTTTCCTGAATAGAGTCCATTCATGTTGACGCAAAAGGACAGATATGTCTGGAAAAAATGTGTCCCATAGAGGCCTATCCCTGTTCAGCAGATCATAACAGGGAAGATGCTGGAGATGTCTTCTCCATGGTGATTTTACCATCCACCATGGTCAAACTATTATACAGGACACTGGTAGCACAGAGAGACAGACAGACAGACAGACAGACAGACAGACAGACAGACAGACAGACAGACAGACAGACAGACAGACAGACAGCAGACAGACAGACAGACAGCGCAGACAGCGCAGACACACAGACAGCGCAGACACACAGACAGACACACAGCGCAGACAGACAGACAGCGCAGACAGACAGCGCAGACAGACAGACAGCACAGACAGACAGACAGCGCAGACAGACAGACAGACAGACAGTGAGAATTAGTGACAATGTACTGTGTGTGTGTCAGAGAGAGAATTTCCTAAACTGTGTGCGGCTACAATTTATCAATTGTGTTTTGACACGGGCCCAATATAACCTTCTTAGTCATATTAATGTTACATATGAATAGTGATATTATTTACAGTTACATATGAGAAAGTTATGTATTCACACCATCCCATCACATCACAGGACTCTAAACAGAGGAAAACTGCAGTGATTGACAACAACAAAAACCTTTCCTCTTTCTAGCTATTTCCACAAAACCAACCTTTCACAGACTAAACATTTTCTAGTAACGTTTAGTTCTCTGTGGCAAAACTGTGTTCGTGTTTCCAGACTCCACGGCACGCATTTTCAAGAAAGGAGTACTGAGTTTTTGAAGAGGGAAAGAAAGAAGGAGAGTGAATGAAACCGACGAGAGAGACAGAGAGATAGAGATAAAGAGACTAACAGAGAGAGACAGAGAGCGAGAGAGAGAGAGAGAGACAGACAGAAGATATCCACACAGCAACAGGAGTGGACGGAGGACCGACCCAGTCACCCAGGTGTAACATCCCGCTACAGGAAGGAGGGAGACGGCAGAGCCATGGCGAATATAGCGGTCCAAAGGATCAAACGGGAGTTCAAAGAAGTTCTGAAAAGCGAAGAGGTTTGATAAATATCCGTATTGTTATTTACGGTCACTTATAGCAAATCGTTATGCTTTTTAAAAAAATAAATAAAATAAAATCAGGTTAAATTAAAATTGTGGTTGTTTATTTTTGCAAGTTGTCATGTAAGGAAATGTCAGCTAGTCCGTCTGCGTTTCTGATGCAGCAACAAACAAAAAGAAGCGAGGCCCTTTTCAAGGGGAAGTTTATCGGTGATTGTGCGACATCATGCCCGTTACGAAGTAAAAATATGTCGGCGAAACAGATCAGGAAATATCGCGGATGTTAACAAAGGCCTCTGGACAGATAGCAAAACAAAAGCCCTTTAACGCCAAATGTCGATCCCAAATAGTTGTCAAGATGGTAAAAAATTGTCTTTTTTTTAAACCCCCTTCCCATGTGTGTTGACGTTTTTGTAGCTGTTGTTAGCTAACTACCTGACTTGTGTTGCTAGGTAGCTAATACAGGGTAGCTAGCGTGTTAGCTAGCCTGCTAGTTTTGACAGCTGCCTAGGTGCACCCCTCTTACTATGTAATAAGCTAGTGTCTTTGCTATGAAGACATTTAGGACGTTTTGGACCCTGTAGCTAGCTAGACTGTTGTCAGTTCTTATATAGCACATAATGAGAGACGTTAGCTGTCAAGCTTGCTAAATGAAAACGTGGATCTCCCATGTCCTATTTCAATAAGAAGAAGGGAAGCACTGGGCCAGACAGTGGACTACTGCTATAACTGTGTTTATGGTGGATAAGGGTCCTACGGGACCACACTCTCTTCATCCCTCCCTCTCTCTTCATCCCTCTACCGCTCTCTTCATCCCTCTCTTCCCATCCCTCTCCCTTCATCCCTCTCCCTCTCTCTTCATCCCTCTCCCTCTCTCTCTCCCTCTCTCTTCATCCCTCTCCCTCTCTCTTCATCCCTCCCTTCATCCCTCTCCCTTCATCCTTCATCCCTCTCTTCATCCCTGTCCCTCTCTCTTCATCCCTCTCCCTCTCTCTTCATCCCTCCCCCTCTCTCTTCATCCTTCATCCCTCTCTCTTCATCCTTCATCCCTCTCTCTTCATCCTTCATCCCTCTCTCTTCATCCTTCATCCCTCTCTCTTCATCCCTCTCCCTCTCTCTTCATCCCTCTCCCTCTCTCTTCATCCTTCATCCCTCTCTCTTCATCCTTCATCCCTCTCTCTTCATCCTTCATCCCTCTCTCTTCATCCTTCATCCCTCTCTCTTCATCCTTCATCCCTCTCTCTTCATCCTTCATCCCTCTCTCTTCATCCCTCTCTCTTCATCCTTCATCCCTCTCTCTTCATCCTTCATCCCTCTCTCTTCATCCCTCTCTCTTCATCCTTCATCCCTCTCTTTCTCTGACAGACGAGTAAAAACCAGATCAAGGTGGATCTGGTAGATGAAAACTTCACAGAGCTGCGAGGAGAGATCGCAGGACCACCGGACACGCCGTACGAAGGTGACACATACACACACGCACACACCATCCATCTGCTCACTCACACATAATAAGCACATACATTTATACTGACTCCACACACACACACCTACCTATACAGATCATATCTGTTTTTTGTCCCCTTTCTAAGGTGGCAGATTTCAACTGGAAATCAAAATCCCAGAAACGTATCCCTTTAACCCTCCCAAGGTAAGAGACACATCCCTTTAACGGTCCCAAGGTAAGAGACACATCCCTTTAACCCACCAAAGGTAAAAACACATCCCTTTAACGGTCCCAAGGTAAGAGACACATCCCTTTAACCCACCAAAGGTAAAAACACATCCCTTTAACGGTCCCAAGGTAAGAGACACATCCCTTTAACCCACCAAAGGTAAAAACACATCCCTTTAACGGTCCCAAGGTAAGAGACACATCCCTTTAACGGGCCCAAGGTTAGAAACACATCCCTTTAACGGTCCCAAGGTAAGAAACACATCCCTTTAACGGTCCCAAGGTAAGAGACACATCCCTTTAACGGTCCCAAGGTAAGAGACACATCCCTTTAACAATCCCAAGGTTAGAAACACATCCCTTTAACAGTCCCAAGGTAAGAGACACATCCCTTTAACGGTCCCAAGGTAAGAGACACATCCCTTTAACGGTCCCAAGGTAAGAGACACATCCCTTTAACGGTCCCAAGGTAAGAGACACATCCCTTTAACGGTCCCAAGGTAAGAGACACATCCCTTTAACGGTCCCAAGGTAAGAGACACATCCCTTTAACGGTCCCAAGGTAAGAGACACATCCCTTTAACGGTCCCAAGGTATGAAACACATCCCTTTAACAGTCCCAAGGTATGAAACACATCCCTTTAACAGTCCCAAGGTAAGAGACACATCCCTTTAACGGTCCCAAGGTTAGAAACACATCCCTTTAACGGTCCCAAGGTAAGAGACACATCCCTTTAACGGTCCCAAGGTATGAAACACATTCCTTTAACAGTCCCAAGGTATGAAACACATCCCTTTAACAGTCCCAAGGTAAGAGACACATC
>NC_138298.1:43847500-43870000 GCF_965601325.2 Salmo salar
GGACACCCCTTTTATCAGCAGAACAAACCAACGACCCACTTGGCATCTATATTTTATAAAATATATATATATATATATTTTTTTTTTAAAAAGGACACAAAAAAAATGTCATTAAAAGACTTCTTCCTTCTTTTCGCTGTCTTCCTGTTCCACTTCAGTATCGCACGATGTTGACGAAGTAGAACTGCACGGCAGATTAGGGACCACTACCCTCTTCATAAGGCTCTGGTCAAAAGTAGTGCACTATATAGGAGATAGGCAGCCATTTTGTTTTGGTTTAGTTGAAACGCAGTCGGGAGCTTTCAGTTTGGATTAGTTTTCTGAAGGGAAACAGCAGCCGTCAGACCTGGGTTCAGATGCTATTTGAAATCTTTCGTCTGCCTTTTTGAGAGCCGGGGGGGTTTACAGTATTTTAACTGGCCCGTGTGAAGCCAGGCAGCCAGGCAAACTCAATCAAGCACAGATAAAGGGTTTGAAATGATATCGAGTTGGGTATTTGTGGCCGGCGAACAATCGCATGATGATTATTTATTGTCAAACTTTACTTTTATTAAAAAAATTCTACCTGAAAAATCTAAATGTTATTATTTTTTTTTTTTGTCGTCTTCATTTGTTTAATACATTTACACCCTTTAAGGAACATTCATCAATTTCAAAAAAATATTTTGTCTCACCGCTGGGCTGCCTCCTGAGGGTCTGGGCTACCTCCTGGGGGTCTGGGCTACCTGCTGGGGGTCTGGGCTACCTGCTGGGGGTCTGGGCTACCTGCTGGGGGTCTGGGCTACCTGCTGGGGGTCTGGGCTACCTGCTGGGGGTCTGGGCGTCTGGGCTACCTGCTGGGGGTCTGGGCTACCTGCTGGGGGTCTGGGCTACCTGCTGTCCACCTCCTGGGGGTCTAGGCTACCTGCCGTCCACCTCCTGTAGTAACCTCCTGGGGGTCTAGGTTACCTGCTGTCCACCTCCTGTAGTAACCTCCTGGGAGTCTAGGCTACCTGCTGTCCACCTCCTGGGGGTCTAGGCTACCTGCTGGGGGTCTAGGCTACCTCCTGTAGTAACCTCCTGGGGGTCTAGGCTACCTCCTGTAGTAACCTCCTGGGGGTCTAGGCTACCTGCTGTCCATCTCCTGTAGTAACCTCCTGGGGGTCTAGGCTACCTGCTGTCCACCTCCTGGGGGTCTAGGCCGTCCACCTCCTGTAGTAACCTCCTGGGGGTCTAGGCTACCTGCTGTCCACCTCCTGTAGTAACCTCCTGGGGGTCTAGGCTACCTGCCGTCCACCTCCTGTAGTAACCTCCTGGGGGTCTAGGCTACCTGCTGTCCACCTCCTGGGGGTCTAGGCTACCTGCTGGGGGTCTAGGCTACCTGCTGTCCACCTCCTGGGGGTCTGGGCTACCTGCTGGGGGTCTGGGCTACCTGCTGGGGGTCTGGGCTACCTGCTGGGGGTCTGGGCTACCTGCTGGGGGTCTGGGCTACCTGCTGGGGGTCTGGGCTACCTGCTGTCCACCTCCTGGGGGTCTAGGCTACCTGCCGTCCACCTCCTGTAGTAACCTCCTGGGGGTCTAGGCTACCTGCCGTCCACCTCCTGTAGTAACCTCCTGGGGGTCTAGGCTACCTGCCGTCCACCTCCTGTAGTAACCTCCTGGGGGTCTAGGCTACCTGCTGTCCACCTCCTGTAGTAACCTCCTGGGGGTCTAGGCTACCTGCCGTCCACCTCCTGGGGGTCTAGGCTACCTGCTGTCCACCTCATGGGGGTCTAGGCCGTCCACCTCCTGTAGTAACCTCCTGGGGGTCTAGGCTACCTGCTGTCCACCTCCTGTAGTAACCTCCTGGGGGTCTAGGCTACCTGCTGTCCACCTCCTGTAGTAACCTCCTGGGGGTCTAGGCTACCTGCTGGGGGTCTAGGCTACCTGCTGTCCACCTCCTGGGGGTCTAGGCCGTCCACCTCCTGTAGTAACCTCCTGGGGGTCTAGGCTACCTGCTGGGGGTCTAGGCTACCTGCTGTCCACCTCCTGGGGGTCTAGGCCGTCCACCTCCTGTAGTAACCTCCTGGGGGTCTAGGCTACCTGCCGTCCACCTCCTGTAGTAACCTCCTGGGGGTCTAGGCTACCTGCCGTCCACCTCCTGTAGTAACCTCCTGGGGGTCTAGGCTACCTGCCGTCCACCTCCTGTAGTAACCTCCTGGGGGTCTAGGCTACCTGCTGTCCACCTCCTGGGGGTCTAGGCTACCTGCCGTCCACCTCCTGTAGTATCGTCCTGGGGGTCTAGGCTACCTGCTGGGGGTCTAGGCTACCTGCCGTCCACCTCCTGTAGTAACCTCCTGGGGGTCTAGGCTACCTGCTGTCCACCTCCTGTAGTAACCTCCTGGGGGTCTAGGCTACCTGCCGTCCACCTCCTGTAGTAACCTCCTGGGGGTCTAGGTTACCTGCTGTCCACCTCCTGGGGGTCTAGGCCGTCCACCTCCTGTAGTAACCTCCTGGGGGTCTAGGCTACCTGCCGTCCACCTCCTGTAGTAACCTCCTGGGGGTCTAGGCTACCTGCCGTCCACCTCCTGGGGGTCTAGGCTACCTGCCGTCCACCTCCTGTAGTATCGTCCTGGGGGTCTAGGCTACCTGCCGTCCACCTCCTGTAGTAACCTCCTGGGGGTCTAGGCTACCTGCCGTCCACCTCCTGTAGTAACCTCCTGGGGGTCTAGGCTACCTGCTGGCCACCTCCTGTAGTAACCTCCTGGGGGTCTAGGCTACCTGCCGTCCACCTCCTGTAGTAACCTCCTGGGGGTCTAGGCTACCTGCTGTCCACCTCCTGGGGGTCTAGGCTACCTGCTGTCTAGGCTACCTGCCGTCCACCTCCTGTAGTAACCTCCTGGGGGTCTAGGCTACCTGCCGTCCACCTCCTGTAGTAACCTCCTGGGGGTCTAGGCATGAATCGATGAGCAAACAGGAAGTATTGGAGGATGGACAGTGGAATGTTTTTTTGGTCTGAAGAAACACAGCATGGCTTTACATCTAAAAAGGGATTTCTGCCCACGTGAAAAACCCATCCTGAAACATCTACAACCAAAATTAAAATGTCTGGAATCATTATCAAGGCAGAATGGAAAAAAAAACGCTTTCCGACTAAAATATAGAAATGAAACTGGCAAGTTTGGAAAAGAGAAATGCAGTACTTTTATTTTTCTCTCCTAAACTGTTTTATTTTTTTTTAAAAGACTTCCTTTATTCAAAACAAGCAAGAAGAAACATTGACCGTAAGGCGTGAGGAAGAGGAAGAGGAAGTGGAACGTGGATGGAAGGCCAGGGGAGAGCAAGCGATCACAGATCAGCTGGGAGCCCCGATGGAACTTCTCAGACCAAATGTGTAGAAGATGCTGTAACACTGAAGCCTTCCTCTCCTCTCCTCCTCCAAGTAATTAACCAACAGACTTAACATTTCAATACAAATTTTAATTTCAATGTTTGACTGCTAAAAAGATCGAAAGGAAAATAATAAGTCGTGTTTGTCTATTCATCAGTTAACCCCTGCTTGAACACCGCTTTTTCCGAAAAGTGCCCATATCCCTCCCTCTCTCCTTCCTTCCCTCCTCTCTCTCTCTCTCTTCCTCTCCTTCCATCCTTCCCTCCCTCCTCCCTCTCTCTCTCTCCTTCCTTCCCTCTCTCTCTCTCCTTCCTTCCCTCCTCCTTCCTTCCCTCCTCCCTCCCTCTCCCCTTCCTTCCCTCTCTCCTTCCTTCCTTCCCTCTCTCCCCTTTCTTCCCTCTCTCTCTCCCCTTCCTTCCCTCCCTCTCCCCTTCCTTCCCTCTCTCCTTCCTTCCTTCCCTCTCTCCCCTTTCTTCCCTCTCTCTCTCCCCTTCCTTCCCTCCCTCTCCCCTTCCTTCCCTCTCTCCCCTTCCTTCCCTCTCTCCCCTTCCTTCCCTCTCTCCTTCCTTCCCTCTCTCCTTCCTTCCCTCTCTCCTTCCTTCCCTCTCTCCTTCCTTCCCTCCTCTCTCTCTCTCTTCCTCTCCTTCCATCCTTCCCTCCCTCCTCCCTCTCTCCTTCCTTCCCTCTCTCCTTCCTTCCTTCCCTCTCTCCCCTTTCTTCCCTCTCTCTCTCCCCTTCCTTCCCTCTCTCTCTCCCCTTCCTTCCTTCCCTCCCTCTCCCCTTCCTTCCTTCCCTCCCTCTCCCCTTCCTTCCCTCTCTCTCCTTCCTTCCTTCCCTCCCCCTCTCTATCTCTCTCTAACAAGTGTGAGAAAGAAAGTGTTTGAAACTATATAAAATAGACACACAGTTGGGAGAGAGACAGGAAGGAGGGGACAGAGGAAGAAGAGGCCAGCAGACAGGAGGAAGAGGCAAGATATCCTGGGGGAATTTAATTAGCAAAAACGTGTTTTTGTCATCAAAACCAGATTAAAACGGTTTGGAAATATTTCTTTTAAAAACAAACTGCTCCACAAAAGATAAAGAGCAAACAATGTTTTGGAGATTAACAGGAACAAGGAGCTTCAGACCAGGACTACAAGGCCTGAGAGAGGAGGGAGGAGAGAGAGAGGGGGGGGGAGAGAGAGAGAAGATTACAGAGAGAGGAGATTACAGAGAGAGAGAGAGAGAATATTACAGAGAGAGAGAGAGGAGATTACACAGAGAGAGAGAGGAGATTACAGAGAGAGAGAGAGAATATTACAGAGAGAGAGAGAGGATTAGAGAGAGAGAGAGGAGATTACAGAGAGAGAGAGAGAGAGAGAGAGAGAGGATTAGAGAGAGAGAGGAGATTACAGAGAGAGAGAGAGAGAGAGGATTAGAGAGAGAGAGAGAGGATTAGAGAGAGAGAGAGAGGATTAGAGAGAGAGAGAGAGGATTAGAGAGAGAGAGAGAGGATTAGAGAGAGAGAGAGGATTAGAGAGAGGAGATTACAGAGAGAGAGAGAGAGAGAGAGAGGGGGGGAGAGAGAGAGAGGGGGTGGAGGGAGAGATGGGGGAGACCTGAAGAGCTTCAGAGTGTTTCTTTAGGATCTTGATCTGGGCTGCAGAGATCTGCTCTTTACCTGAAACAAGAAGAGAGGACCTCAGAGACCTACACACACACACACACACACACAGACACACACACACACACACACACACACAGACACACACACACACACACCACACACACCACACACACACCACACACACACACCACCTATTCTTCTATAAAGCAACACAACAATAGAGTTTAATTCTTTAGCTGAAATGTGTATTTAAAACTAAGGTCAAGTTTCTACAACGGTCTGACTCCTCGTCCCACTGGAGAGCTGCAGGGTTTTGTTGCAACCCAGCACTAAAACACACCCGATTACCTAAACAATCAAGCTGTCTCTCCTCTTCCTCACCTCTGCAGGTCTAGGATCTGTCTCTCCTCTTCCTCACCTCTGCAGGTCTAGGATCTGTCTCTCCTCTTCCTCACCTCTGCAGGTCTAGGATCTGTCTCCCCTCTTCCTCACCTCTGCAGGTCTAGGATCTGTCTCTCCTCTTCCTCACCTCTGCAGGTCTAGGATCTGTCTCTCCTCTTCCTCACCTCTGCAGGTCTAGGATCTGTCTCTCCTCTTCCTCACCTCTGCAGGTCTAGGATCTGTCTCTCCTCTTCCTCACCTCTGCAGGTCTAGGATCTGTCTCTCCTCTTCCTCACCTCTACAGGTCTAGGATCTGTCTCTCCTCTTCCTCACCTCTGCAGGTCTAGGATCTGTCTCTCCTCTTCCTCACCTCTGCAGGTCTAGGATCTGTCTCTCCTCTTCCTCACCTCTGCAGGTCTAGGATCTGTCTCTCCTCTTCCTCACCTCTGCAGGTCTAGGATCTGTCTCTCCTCTTCCTCACCTCTGCAGGTCTAGGATCTGTCTCTCTTCCTCACCTCTGCAGGTCTAGGATCTGTCTCTCCTCTTCCTCACCTCTGCAGGTCTAGGATCTGTCTCTCCTCTTCCTCACCTCTGCAGGTCTAGGATCTGTCTCTCCTCTTCCTCACCTCTGCAGGTCTAGGATCTGTCTCTCCTCTTCCTCACCTCTGCAGGTCTAGGATCTGTCTCTCCTCTTCCTCACCTCTGCAGGTCTAGGATCTGTCTCCCCTCTTCCTCACCTCTGCAGGTCTAGGATCTGTCTCTCCTCTTCCTCACCTCTGCAGGTCTAGGATCTGTCTCTCCTCTTCCTCACCTCTGCAGGTCTAGGATCTGTCTCTCCTCTTCCTCACCTCTGCAGGTCTAGGATCTGTCTCCCCTCTTCCTCACCTCTGCAGGTTTAGGATCTGTCTCCCCTCTTCCTCACCTCTGCAGGTCTAGGATCTGTCTCCCCTCTTCCTCACCTCTGCAGGTCTAGGATCTGTCTCTCCTCTTCCTCACCTCTGCAGGTCTAGGATCTGTCTCTCCTCTTCCTCACCTCTGCAGGTCTAGGATCTGTCTCTCCTCTTCCTCACCTCTGCAGGTCTAGGATCTGTCTCCCTCTTCCTCACCTCTGCAGGTCTAGGATCTGTCTCTCCTCTTCCTCACCTCTGCAGGTCTAGGATCTGTCTCCCCTCTTCCTCACCTCTGCAGGTCTAGGATCTGTCTCCCCTCTTCCTCACCTCTGCAGGTCTAGGATCTGTCTCTCCTCTTCCTCACCTCTGCAGGTCTAGGATCTGTCTCCCCTCTTCCTCACCTCTGCAGGTCTAGGATCTGTCTCCCCTCTTCCTCACCTCTGCAGGTCTAGGATCTGTCTCTCCTCTTCCTCACCTCTGCAGGTCTAGGATCTGTCTCCCCTCTTCCTCACCTCTGCAGGTCTAGGATCTGTCTCTCCTCTTCCTCACCTCTGCAGGTCTAGGATCTGTCTCCCCTCTTCCTCACCTCTGCAGGTCTAGGATCTGTCTCTCCTCTTCCTCACCTCTGCAGGTCTAGGATCTGTCTCCCCTCTTCCTCACCTCTGCAGGTCTAGGATCTGTCTCTCCTCTTCCTCACCTCTGCAGGTCTAGGATCTGTCTCCCCTCTTCCTCACCTCTGCAGGTCTAGGATCTGTCTCCCCTCTTCCTCACCTCTGCAGGTCTAGGATCTGTCTCTCCTCTTCCTCACCTCTGCAGGTCTAGGATCTGTCTCTCCTCTTCCTCACCTCTGCAGGTCTAGGATCTGTCTCTCCTCTTCCTCACCTCTGCAGGTCTAGGATCTGTCTCTCCTCTTCCTCACCTCTGCAGGTCTAGGATCTGTCTCTCCTCTTCCTCACCTCTGCAGGTCTAGGATCTGTCTCTCCTCTTCCTCACCTCTGCAGGTCTAGGATCTGTCTCCCCTCTTCCTCACCTCTGCAGGTCTAGGATCTGTCTCTCCTCTTCCTCACCTCTGCAGGTCTAGGATCTGTCTCCCCTCTTCCTCACCTCTGCAGGTCTAGGATCTGTCTCCCCTCTTCCTCACCTCTGCAGGTCTAGGATCTGTCTCCCCTCTTCCTCACCTCTGCAGGTCTAGGATCTGTCTCCCCTCTTCCTCACCTCTGCAGGTCTAGGATCTGTCTCTCCTCTTCCTCACCTCTGCAGGTCTAGGATCTGTCTCCCCTCTTCCTCACCTCTGCAGGTCTAGGATCTGTCTCTCCTCTTCCTCACCTCTGCAGGTCTAGGATCTGTCTCCCCTCTTCCTCACCTCTGCAGGTCTAGGATCTGTCTCTCCTCTTCCTCACCTCTGCAGGTCTAGGATCTGTCTCCCCTCTTCCTCACCTCTGCAGGTCTAGGATCTGTCTCTCCTCTTCCTCACCTCTGCAGGTCTAGGATCTGTCTCTCCTCTTCCTCACCTCTGCAGGTCTAGGATCTGTCTCTCCTCTTCCTCACCTCTGCAGGTCTAGGATCTGTCTCCCCTCTTCCTCACCTCTGCAGGTCTAGGATCTATCTCCCCTCTTCCTCACCTCTGCAGGTCTAGGATCTGTCTCTCCTCTTCCTCACCTCTGCAGGTCTAGGATCTGTCTCCCCTCTTCCTCACCTCTACAGGTCTAGGATCTGTCTCTCCTCTTCCTCACCTCTGCAGGTCTAGGATCTGTCTCCCCTCTTCCTCACCTCTGCAGGTCTAGGATCTGTCTCTCCTCTTCCTCACCTCTGCAGGTCTAGGATCTGTCTCCCCTCTTCCTCACCTCTGCAGGTCTAGGATCTGTCTCCCCTCTTCCTCACCTCTGCAGGTCTAGGATCTGTCTCTCCTCTTCCTCACCTCTGCAGGTCTAGGATCTGTCTCCCCTCTTCCTCACCTCTACAGGTCTAGGATCTGTCTCCCCTCTTCCTCACCTCTGCAGGTCTAGGATCTGTCTCCCCTCTTCCTCACCTCTGCAGGTCTAGGATCTGTCTCTCCTCTTCCTCACCTCTGCAGGTCTAGGATCTGTCTCTCCTCTTCCTCACCTCTGCAGGTCTAGGATCTGTCTCCCCTCTTCCTCACCTCTACAGGTCTAGGATCTGTCTCTCCTCTTCCTCACCTCTGCAGGTCTAGGATCTGTCTCTCCTCTTCCTCACCTCTGCAGGTCTAGGATCTGTCTCTCCTCTTCCTCACCTCTGCAGGTCTAGGATCTGTCTCCCCTCTTCCTCACCTCTGCAGGTCTAGGATCTGTCTCCCCTCTTCCTCACCTCTACAGGTCTAGGATCTGTCTCCCCTCTTCCTCACCTCTGCAGGTCTAGGATCTGTCTCTCCTCTTCCTCACCTCTGCAGGTCTAGGATCTGTCTCCCCTCTTCCTCACCTCTACAGGTCTAGGATCTGTCTCCCCTCTTCCTCACCTCTGCAGGTCTAGGATCTGTCTCCCCTCTTCCTCACCTCTGCAGGTCTAGGATCTGTCTCCCCTCTTCCTCACCTCTGCAGGTCTAGGATCTGTCTCCCCTCTTCCTCACCTCTGCAGGTCTAGGATCTGTCTCCCCTCTTCCTCACCTCTGCAGGTCTAGGATCTGTCTCCCCTCTTCCTCACCTCTGCAGGTCTAGGATCTGTCTCTCCTCTTCCTCACCTCTGCAGGTCTAGGATCTGTCTCCCCTCTTCCTCACCTCTGCAGGTCTAGGATCTGTCTCTCCTCTTCCTCACCTCTGCAGGTCTAGGATCTGTCTCCCCTCTTCCTCACCTCTGCAGGTCTAGGATCTGTCTCTCCTCTTCCTCACCTCTGCAGGTCTAGGATCTGTCTCTCCTCTTCCTCACCTCTGCAGGTCTAGGATCTGTCTCTCCTCTTCCTCACCTCTGCAGGTCTAGGATCTGTCTCCTCTTCCTCACCTCTGCAGGTCTAGGATCTGTCTCTCCTCTTCCTCACCTCTGCAGGTCTAGGATCTGTCTCTCCTCTTCCTCACCTCTGCAGGTCTAGGATCTGTCTCTCCTCTTCCTCACCTCTGCAGGTCTAGGATCTGTCTCCCCTCTTCCTCACCTCTGCAGGTCTAGGATCTGTCTCTCCTCTTCCTCACCTCTGCAGGTCTAGGATCTGTCTCTCCTCTTCCTCACCTCTGCAGGTCTAGGATCTGTCTCCCCTCTTCCTCACCTCTGCAGGTCTAGGATCTGTCTCCCCTCTTCCTCACCTCTGCAGGTCTAGGATCTGTCTCCCCTCTTCCTCACCTCTGCAGGTCTAGGATCTGTCTCCCCTCTTCCTCACCTCTGCAGGTCTAGGATCTGTCTCCCCTCTTCCTCACCTCTGCAGGTCTAGGATCTGTCTCTCCTCTTCCTCACCTCTGCAGGTCTAGGATCTGTCTCCCCTCTTCCTCACCTCTACAGGTCTAGGATCTGTCTCTCCTCTTCCTCACCTCTGCAGGTCTAGGATCTGTCTCTCCTCTTCCTCACCTCTGCAGGTCTAGGATCTGTCTCCCCTCTTCCTCACCTCTGCAGGTCTAGGATCTGTCTCTCCTCTTCCTCACCTCTGCAGGTCTAGGATCTGTCTCTCCTCTTCCTCACCTCTGCAGGTCTAGGATCTGTCTCTCCTCTTCCTCACCTCTGCAGGTCTAGGATCTGTCTCCTCTTCCTCACCTCTGCAGGTCTAGGATCTGTCTCTCCTCTTCCTCACCTCTGCAGGTCTAGGATCTGTCTCTCCTCTTCCTCACCTCTGCAGGTCTAGGATCTGTCTCTCCTCTTCCTCACCTCTGCAGGTCTAGGATCTGTCTCCCCTCTTCCTCACCTCTGCAGGTCTAGGATCTGTCTCCCCTCTTCCTCACCTCTGCAGGTCTAGGATCTGTCTCCCCTCTTCATCACCTCTGCAGGTCTAGGATCTGCCTCTCCTCTTCCTCACCTCTGCAGGTCTAGGATCTGTCTCCCCTCTTCCTCACCTCTGCAGGTCTAGGATCTGTCTCTCCTCTTCCTCACCTCTGCAGGTCTAGGATCTGTCTCTCCTCTTCCTCACCTCTGCAGGTCTAGGATCTGTCTCCCCTCTTCCTCACCTCTGCAGGTCTAGGATCTGTCTCTCCTCTTCCTCACCTCTGCAGGTCTAGGATCTGTCTCCCCTCTTCCTCACCTCTGCAGGTCTAGGATCTGTCTCCCCTCTTCCTCACCTCTGCAGGTCTAGGATCTGTCTCTCCTCTTCCTCACCTCTACAGGTCTAGGATCTGTCTCTCCTCTTCCTCACCTCTGCAGGTCTAGGATCTGTCTCCCCTCTTCCTCACCTCTGCAGGTCTAGGATCTGTCTCCCCTCTTCCTCACCTCTGCAGGTCTAGGATCTGTCTCCCCTCTTCCTCACCTCTGCAGGTCTAGGATCTGTCTCTCCTCTTCCTCACCTCTGCAGGTCTAGGATCTGTCTCCCCTCTTCCTCACCTCTGCAGGTCTAGGATCTGTCTCCCCTCTTCCTCACCTCTGCAGGTCTAGGATCTGTCTCCCCTCTTCCTCACCTCTGCAGGTCTAGGATCTGTCTCCCCTCTTCCTCACCTCTGCAGGTCTAGGATCTGTCTCCCCTCTTCCTCACCTCTGCAGGTCTAGGATCTGTCTCTCCTCTTCCTCACCTCTGCAGGTCTAGGATCTGTCTCCCCTCTTCCTCACCTCTGCAGGTCTAGGATCTGTCTCTCCTCTTCCTCACCTCTGCAGGTCTAGGATCTGTCTCCCCTCTTCCTCACCTCTGCAGGTCTAGGATCTGTCTCCCCTCTTCCTCACCTCTGCAGGTCTAGGATCTGTCTCCCCTCTTCCTCACCTCTGCAGGTCTAGGATCTGTCTCCCCTCTTCCTCACCTCTGCAGGTCTAGGATCTGTCTCCCCTCTTCCTCACCTCTGCAGGTCTAGGATCTGTCTCCCCTCTTCCTCACCTCTGCAGGTCTAGGATCTGTCTCCTCTTCCTCACCTCTGCAGGTCTAGGATCTGTCTCCCCTCTTCCTCACCTCTACAGGTCTAGGATCTGTCTCTCCTCTTCCTCACCTCTGCAGGTCTAGGATCTGTCTCCCCTCTTCCTCACCTCTGCAGGTCTAGGATCTGTCTCTCCTCTTCCTCACCTCTGCAGGTCTAGGATCTGTCTCCCCTCTTCCTCACCTCTGCAGGTCTAGGATCTGTCTCCCCTCTTCCTCACCTCTGCAGGTCTAGGATCTGTCTCCCCTCTTCCTCACCTCTGCAGGTCTAGGATCTGTCTCCCCTCTTCCTCACCTCTGCAGGTCTAGGATCTGTCTCTCCTCTTCCTCACCTCTGCAGGTCTAGGATCTGTCTCTCCTCTTCCTCACCTCTGCAGGTCTAGGATCTGTCTCCCCTCTTCCTCACCTCTGCAGGTCTAGGATCTGTCTCCCCTCTTCCTCACCTCTGCAGGTCTAGGATCTGTCTCCCCTCTTCCTCACCTCTGCAGGTCTAGGATCTGTCTCTCCTCTTCCTCACCTCTGCAGGTCTAGGATCTGTCTCTCCTCTTCCTCACCTCTGCAGGTCTAGGATCTGTCTCTCCTCTTCCTCACCTCTGCAGGTCTAGGATCTGTCTCTCCTCTTCCTCACCTCTGCAGGTCTAGGATCTGTCTCTCCTCTTCCTCACCTCTGCAGGTCTAGGATCTGTCTCTCCTCTTCAGCTTTAGGGATCTTGATGGAGTTTACCTCCCCCGAGGGGGCGGAGTCCTGGGCTGGTGCCGCCCTCTTCCTGCCTTTGGCTGCCCCTCCTTCCTTCTCATTGGCCAGAGGGGAGGGTGTGGCCTTGGGGGGGCGTCCGCGGCGAGGTTTGGGGATGGTTGACACGCCTGTGGTGAGGTCAGAGCTCACTGTGTCCTCCTGAGAGAGGGGGGAGGAGAGGGGGGAGGAGAGGGGGGAGGAGAGGGAGAGAGGAGAGGGGGGAGGAGAGGGAGAGAGGGGGGAGAATTAAAAATTACAAAATTAGAGAAGAAAAAAATTTGAGGTTCCACAGGGTTAAATTAACTCTAACCTGATGAGGTTCCACAGGGTTAAATTAACTAACATGAGGTTCCACAGGGTTAAATTAACTCTAACCTGATGAGGTTCCACAGGGTTAAATTAACTCTAACCTGATGAGGTTCCACAGGGTTAAATTAACTCTAACCTGATGAGGTTCCACAGGGTTAAATTAACTCTTAACCTGATGAGGTTCCACAGGGTTAAATTAACTTTAACCTGATGAGGTTCCACAGGGTTAAATTAACTCTTAACCTGATGAGGTTCCACAGGGTTAAATTAACTCTTAACCTGATGAGGTTCCACAGGGTTAAATTAACTAACATGAGGTTCCACAGGGTTAAATTAACTCTAACCTGATGAGGTTCCACAGGGTTAAATTAACTCTAACCTGATGAGGTTCCACAGGGTGAAATTAACTCTTAACCTGATGAGGTTCCACAGGGTTAAAATAACTAACATGAGGTTCCACAGGGTTAAATTAACTCTAACCTGATGAGGTTCCACAGGGTTAAATTAACTCTTAACCTGATGAGGTTCCACAGGGTTAAATTAACTTTAACCTGATGAGGTTCCACAGGGTTAAATTAACTCTAACCTGATGAGGTTCGACAGGGTTAAATGAACTAACATGAGGTTCCACAGGGTTAAATTAACTAACATGAGGTTCCACAGGGTTAAATTAACTCTAACCTGATGAGGTTCCACAGGGTTAAATTAACTCTTAACCTGATGAGGTTCCACAGGGTTAAATTAACTCTAACCTGATGAGGTTCCACAGGGTTAAATTAACTCTAACCTGATGAGGTTCCACAGGGTTAAATTAACTCTTAACCTGATGAGGTTCCACAGGGTTAAATTAACTCTAACCTGATGAGGTTCCACAGGGTTAAATTAACTAACATGAGGTTCCACAGGGTTAAATTAATTCTAACCTGATGAGGTTCCACAGGGTTAAATTAACTCTTAACCTGATGAGGTTCCACAGGGTTAAATTAACTAACATGAGGTTCCACAGGGTTAAATTAACTCTTAACCTGATGAGGTTCCACAGGGTTAAATTAACTCTAACCTGATGAGGTTCGACAGGGTTAAATTAACTCTAACCTGATGAGGTTCCACAGGGTTAAATTAACTCTTAACCTGATGAGGTTCCACAGGGTTAAATTAACTCTAACCTGATGAGGTTCCACAGGGTTAAATTAACTAACATGAGGTTCCACAGGGTTAAATTAACTCTAACCTGATGAGGTTCCACAGGGTTAAATTAACTCTAACCTGATGAGGTTCCACAGGGTTAAATTAACTCTTAACCTGATGAGGTTCCACAGGGTTAAATGAACTCTAACCTGATGAGGTTCCACAGGGTTAAATTAACTAACATGAGGTTCCACAGGGTTAAATTAATTCTAACCTGATGAGGTTCCACAGGGTTAAATTAACTCTTAACCTGATGAGGTTCCACAGGGTTAAATTAACTAACATGAGGTTCCACAGGGTTAAATTAACTCTTAACCTGATGAGGTTCCACAGGGTTAAATTAACTCTAACCTGATGAGGTTCGACAGGGTTAAATTAACTAACATGAGGTTCCACAGGGTTAAATTAACTAACATGAGGTTCCACAGGGTTAAATTAACTCTAACCTGATGAGGTTCCACAGGGTTAAATTAACTCTAACCTGATGAGGTTCCACAGGGTTAAATTAACTCTTAACCTGATGAGGTTCCACAGGGTTAAATTAACTCTAACCTGATGAGGTTCCACAGGGTTAAATTAACTAACATGAGGTTCCACAGGGTTAAATTAACTCTAACCTGATGAGGTTCCACAGGGTGAAATTAACTCTTAACCTGATGAGGTTCCACAGGGTTAAATTAACTAACATGAGGTTCCACAGGGTTAAATTAACTCTAACCTGATGAGGTTCCACAGGGTTAAATTAACTCTTAACCTGATGAGGTTCCACAGGGTTAAATTAACTTTAACCTGATGAGGTTCCACAGGGTTAAATTAACTCTTAACCTGATGAGGTTCCACAGGGTTAAATTAACTCTAACCTGATGAGGTTCGACAGGGTTAAATGAACTAACATGAGGTTCCACAGGGTTAAATTAACTAACATGAGGTTCCACAGGGTTAAATTAACTCTAACCTGATGAGGTTCCACAGGGTTAAATTAACTCTTAACCTGATGAGGTTCCACAGGGTTAAATTAACTAACATGAGGTTCCACAGGGTTAAATTAACTCTAACCTGATGAGGTTCCACAGGGTTAAATTAACTCTAACCTGATGAGGTTCCACAGGGTTAAATTAACTAACATGAGGTTCCACAGGGTTAAATTAACTAACATGAGGTTCCACAGGGTTAAATTAACTAACATGAGGTTCCACAGGGTTAAATTAACTAACATGAGGTTCCACAGGGTTAAATTAACTAACATGAGGTTCCACAGGGTTAAATTAACTCTTAACATGATGAGCAAACCAACACAATAACATTGGGCTCAAATGTGTCCAAAATCAAAAGGTCGGCTTTAACTGGGCTCTTTCCTTCTCAATCTTTCCTCGATTCCTCTCTCCGCCTCCTTCTCAGGTCAGAGGGGTCAGTTTAGGAGACGAGGGGCCAGTTTAGGAGACTAGGGGCCAGTTTAGGAGACGAGGGGCCAGTTTAGGAGACGAGGGGCCAGTTTAGGAGACGAGGGGCCAGTTTAGGAGACGAGGGGCCAGTTTAGGAGACGAGGGGCCAGTTTAGCAGACGAGGGGCCAGTTTAGCAGACGAGGGGCCAGTTTAGGAGACGAGGGGCCAGTTTAGGAGACGAGGGGCCAGTTTAGGAGATGAGGGGTCAGTTTAAGGAGATGAGGGGGTCAGTTTAGGAGATGAGGGGCCAGTTTAGGAGATGAGGGGTCAGTTTAGGAGATGAGGGGCCAGTTTAGGAGATGAGGGGCCAGTTTAGGAGGTGAGGGGCCAGTTTAGGTCAGTTTAGGAGATGAGGGGCCAGTTTAGGAGGTGAGGGGCCAGTTTAGGAGATGAGGGGTCAGTTTAAGGAGATGAGGGGGTCAGTTTAGGAGATGAGGGGCCAGTTTAGGAGATGAGGGGTCAGTTTAGGAGACGAGGGGCCAGTTTAGGAGATGAGGGGTCAGTTTAGGAGACGAGGGGCCAGTTTAGGAGACGAGGGGCCAGTTTAGGAGACGAGGGGCCAGCTTAGGAGACGAGGGGCCAGATTAGGAGACGAGGGGTCAGTTTAGGAGATGAGGGGTCCGTTTAGGAGGTGAGGGGCCAGTTTAGGAGATGAGGGGCCAGTTTAGGAGATGAGGGGTCAGTTTAGGAGATGAGGGGCCGGTTTAGGTCAGTTTAGGAGATGAGGGGCTAGTTTAGGAGATGAGGAGTCAGTTTAGGAGATGAGGAGTCAGTTTAGGAGATGAGGGGCCAGTTTAGGTCAGTTTAGGAGATGAGGGGCCAGTTTAGGAGATGAGGGGTCAGTTTAGGAGATGAGGGGTCAGTTTAGGAGATGAGGAGTCAGTTTAGGAGATGAGGGGCCAGTTTAGGTCAGTTTAGGAGATGAGGGGCCAGTTTAGGTCAGTTTAGGAGATGAGGGGCCAGTTTAGGTCAGTTTAGGAGATGAGGGGCCAGTTTAGGAGGTGAGGGGTCAGTTTAGGAGACGAGGGGTCCGTTTAGGAGACGAGGGGCCAGCTTAGGAGACGAGGGGCCAGATTAGGAGACGAGGGGCCAGATTAGGAGACGAGGGGTCAGTTTAGGAGACGAGGGGCCAGCTTAGGAGACGAGGGGCCAGATTAGGAGACGAGGGGTCAGTTTAGGAGACGAGGGGTCAGTTTAGGAGACGAGGGGCCAGTTTAGGAGATGAGGGGCCAGTTTAGGAGATGAGGGGCCAGTTTAGGAGACGAGGGGTCAGTTTAGGAGATGAGGAGTCAGTTTAGGAGATGAGGGGCCAGTTTAGGTCAGTTTAGGAGATGAGAGCCAGTTTAGGTCAGTTTAGGAGATGAGGGGCCAGTTTAGGTCAGTTTAGGAGATGAGGGGCCAGTTTAGGAGGTGAGGGGTCAGTTTAGGAGACGAGGGGTCCGTTTAGGAGACGAGGGGCCAGCTTAGGAGACGAGGGGCCAGATTAGGAGACGAGGGGTCAGTTTAGGAGATGAGGGGCCAGCTTAGGAGACGAGGGGCCAGCTTAGGAGACGAGGGGCCAGATTAGGAGACGAGGGGTCAGTTTAGGAGACGAGGGGTCAGTTTAGGAGATGAGGGGCCAGTTTAGGAGATGAGGGGCCAGTTTAGGAGATGAGGGGCCAGTTTAGGAGATGAGGGGCCAGTTTAGGAGATGAGGGGCCAGTTTAGGAGATGAGGGGCCAGTTTAGGAGGTGAGGGGCCAGTTTAAGGAGATGAGGGGCCAGTTTAGGTCAGTTTAGGAGATGAGGGGCTAGTTTAGGAGATGAGGAGTCAGTTTAGGAGATGAGGAGTCAGTTTAGGAGATGAGGAGTCAGTTTAGGAGATGAGGAGTCAGTTTAGGAGATGAGGAGTCAGTTTAGGAGATGAGGAGTCAGTTTAGGAGATGAGGGGCCAGTTTAGGTCAGTTTAGGAGATGAGGGGCCAGTTTAGGTCAGTTTAGGAGATGAGGGGCCAGTTTAGGAGGTGAGGGGCCAGTTTAGGAGACGAGGGGCCAGTTTAGGAGACGAGGGGCCAGTTTAGGAGACGAGGGGCCAGTTTAGGAGATGAGGGGTCAGTTTAAGGAGATGAGGGGTCAGTTTAAGGAGATGAGGGGGTCAGTTTAGGAGATGAGGGGCCAGTTTAGGAGATGAGGGGTCAGTTTAGGAGATGAGGGGCCAGTTTAGGAGATGAGGGGCCAGTTTAGGAGATGAGGGGTCAGTTTAGGAGATGAGGGGCCAGTTTAGGAGATGAGGGGCCAGTTTAGGAGGTGAGGGGCCAGTTTAGGTCAGTTTAGGAGATGAGGGGCCAGTTTAGGAGGTGAGGGGCCAGTTTAGGAGATGAGGGGTCAGTTTAAGGAGATGAGGGGGTCAGTTTAGGAGATGAGGGGCCAGTTTAGGAGATGAGGGGTCAGTTTAGGAGACGAGGGGCCAGTTTAGGAGATGAGGGGTCAGTTTAGGAGACGAGGGGCCAGTTTAGGAGACGAGGGGCCAGCTTAGGAGACGAGGGGCCAGATTAGGAGACGAGGGGCCAGATTAGGAGACGAGGGGCCAGTTTAGGAGACGAGGGGCCAGTTTAGGAGACGAGGGGCCAGTTTAGGAGATGAGGGGTCAGTTTAAGGAGATGAGGGGTCAGTTTAAGGAGATGAGGGGGTCAGTTTAGGAGATGAGGGGCCAGTTTAGGAGATGAGGGGTCAGTTTAGGAGATGAGGGGCCAGTTTAGGAGATGAGGGGCCAGTTTAGGAGATGAGGGGTCAGTTTAGGAGATGAGGGGCCAGTTTAGGAGATGAGGGGCCAGTTTAGGAGGTGAGGGGCCAGTTTAGGTCAGTTTAGGAGATGAGGGGCCAGTTTAGGAGGTGAGGGGCCAGTTTAGGAGATGAGGGGTCAGTTTAAGGAGATGAGGGGGTCAGTTTAGGAGATGAGGGGCCAGTTTAGGAGATGAGGGGTCAGTTTAGGAGACGAGGGGCCAGTTTAGGAGATGAGGGGTCAGTTTAGGAGACGAGGGGCCAGTTTAGGAGACGAGGGGCCAGCTTAGGAGACGAGGGGCCAGATTAGGAGACGAGGGGCCAGATTAGGAGACGAGGGGTCCGTTTAGGAGGTGAGGGGCCAGTTTAGGAGATGAGGGGCCAGTTTAGGAGATGAGGGGCCAGTTTAGGAGATGAGGGGTCAGTTTAGGAGATGAGGGGCCGGTTTAGGTCAGTTTAGGAGATGAGGGGCTAGTTTAGGAGATGAGGAGTCAGTTTAGGAGATGAGGAGTCAGTTTAGGAGATGAGGAGTCAGTTTAGGAGATGAGGGGCCAGTTTAGGTCAGTTTAGGAGATGAGGGGCCAGTTTAGGAGATGAGGGGTCAGTTTAGGAGATGAGGGGTCAGTTTAGGAGATGAGGAGTCAGTTTAGGAGATGAGGGGCCAGTTTAGGTCAGTTTAGGAGATGAGGGGCCAGTTTAGGTCAGTTTAGGAGATGAGGGGCCAGTTTAGGTCAGTTTAGGAGATGAGGGGCCAGTTTAGGAGGTGAGGGGTCAGTTTAGGAGACGAGGGGTCCGTTTAGGAGACGAGGGGCCAGCTTAGGAGACGAGGGGCCAGATTAGGAGACGAGGGGTCAGTTTAGGAGATGAGGGGCCAGCTTAGGAGACGAGGGGCCAGATTAGGAGACGAGGGGTCAGTTTAGGAGACGAGGGGTCAGTTTAGGAGACGAGGGGCCAGTTTAGGAGATGAGGGGCCAGTTTAGGAGATGAGGGGCCAGTTTAGGAGACGAGGGGTCAGTTTAGGAGATGAGGAGTCAGTTTAGGAGATGAGGGGCCAGTTTAGGTCAGTTTAGGAGATGAGAGCCAGTTTAGGTCAGTTTAGGAGATGAGGGGCCAGTTTAGGTCAGTTTAGGAGATGAGGGGCCAGTTTAGGAGGTGAGGGGTCAGTTTAGGAGACGAGGGGTCCGTTTAGGAGACGAGGGGCCAGCTTAGGAGACGAGGGGCCAGATTAGGAGACGAGGGGTCAGTTTAGGAGATGAGGGGCCAGCTTAGGAGACGAGGGGCCAGATTAGGAGACGAGGGGTCAGTTTAGGAGACGAGGGGTCAGTTTAGGAGATGAGGGGCCAGTTTAGGAGATGAGGGGCCAGTTTAGGAGATGAGGGGCCAGTTTAGGAGATGAGGGGCCAGTTTAGGAGATGAGGGGCCAGTTTAGGAGGTGAGGGGCCAGTTTAAGGAGATGAGGGGCCAGTTTAGGTCAGTTTAGGAGATGAGGGGCTAGTTTAGGAGATGAGGAGTCAGTTTAGGAGATGAGGAGTCAGTTTAGGAGATGAGGAGTCAGTTTAGGAGATGAGGAGTCAGTTTAGGAGATGAGGAGTCAGTTTAGGAGATGAGGAGTCAGTTTAGGAGATGAGGAGTCAGTTTAGGAGATGAGGGGCCAGTTTAGGTCAGTTTAGGAGATGAGGGGCCAGTTTAGGTCAGTTTAGGAGATGAGGGGCCAGTTTAGGAGGTGAGGGGCCAGTTTAGGAGACGAGGGGCCAGCTTAGGAGACGAGGGGCCAGATTAGGAGATGAGGGGTCAGTTTAGGAGATGAGGGGTCAGTTTAGGAGATGAGGAGTCAGTTTAGGAGATGAGGGGCTAGTTTAGGAGATGAGGAGTCAGTTTAGGAGATGAGGAGTCAGTTTAGGAGATGAGGAGTCAGTTTAGGAGATGAGGGGCCAGTTTAGGTCAGTTTAGGAGATGAGGGGCCAGTTTAGGTCAGTTTAGGAGATGAGGGGCCAGTTTAGGAGATGAGGGGCCAGTTTAGGAGATGAGGGGCCAGTTTAGGAGATGAGGGGTCAGTTTAGGAGATGAGGGGCCAGTTTAGGTCAGTTTAGGAGATGAGGGGCCAGTTTAGGAGGTGAGGGGCCAGTTTAAGGAGATGAGGGGCCAGTTTAGGAGATGAGGGGCCAGTTTAGGAGATGAGGGGCCAGTTTAGGATATGAGGGGCCAGTTTAAGGAGATGAGGGGCCAGTTTAGGAGATGAGGGGGTCAGTTTAGGAGGTCAGGAGGAATCAAAGATGGGGTCTCTCTCTCTCTCTCTCTCTCACCTTCTTCCCATCGTCCGTCTTGGTGATAACAGGGTTCTCTTCATTCTCTCTCGCTCCGCCCACTGACGACTCCGTCACAACATCCCTGCAGGACAGGAAGCGGTTAACGTCAACAGGAAGTGTGAGTTTAGGCGTGTGTCTATATTAAAGGTGTGTGTTTAGGTGTAAAAATGTTTTATTATAGTGTCATGCTTCTTCTATGAGGCCCAGCCCACAGGAGGAGGCCCAGCCCCCAGGAGGAGGCCCAGCCCCCAGGAGGAGGCCCAGCCCCCAGGAGGAGGCCCCGCCCACAGGAGGAGGCCCCGCCCCCAGGAGGAGGCCCAGCCCACAGGAGGAGGCCCCGCCCCCAGGAGGAGGCCCAGCCCACATCTAAAGTACAGTATAACAAACAGAGCTACTCTTGCACGTGTCACGCTGTCACAGTACACAGCCTCTCCTCTTCATCTCTCCTAAATCAGCCTCTCCTCTTCATCTCTCCTAAATCAGCCTCTCCTCTTCATCTCTCCTAAATCAGCCTCTCCTCTTCATCTCTCCTAAATCAGCCTCTCCTCTTCATCTCTCCTAAATCAGCCTCTCCTCTTCATCTCTCCTAAATCAGCCTCTCCTCTTCATCTCTCCTAAATCAGACAGTACACGGCCTCTCCTCTTCATCTCTCCTAAATCAGCCTCTCCTCTTCATCTCTCCTAAATCAGCCTCTCCTCTTCATCTCTCCAAAATCAGACAGTACACGGCCTCTCCTCTTCATCTCTCCTAAATCAGCCAGTACACGGCCTCTCCTCTTCATCTCTCCTAAATCAGCCTCTCCTCTTCATCTCTCCTAAATCAGACAGTACACGGCCTCTCCTCTTCATCTCTCCTAAATCAGCCTCTCCTCTTCATCTCTCCAAAATCAGACAGTACACGGCCTCTCCTCTTCATCTCTCCTAAATCAGACAGTACACGGCCTCTCCTCTTCATCTCTCCTAAATCAGCCTCTCCTCTTCATCTCTCCTAAATCAGACAGTACACGGCCTCTCCTCTTCATCGATGGCATTAAACCTACCTACTTCAGTATCCCGGTGTGTCTCTGCGTTAAGGTGGGTGCCTCTGTGTTAAGGTGTCTCTGTGTAAACTTCTCAAGGGTAGGGGGCAGTATTTTCACGGCCGGATGAAAAACGTACCCAAATTAAACGGCCTACTACTCGGGCCCAGGAACTAGAATATGCATATTATTAGTAGATTTGGATAGAAAACACTCTGAAGTTTCTAAAACTGTTTGAATGATGTCTGTGAGTATAACAGAACTCATAATGGCAGTCAAAAACCTGAGAAAATTCTAACCAGGAAATGAAAATCTGGAGCATGTAGTCCTTTCAAGTCATTGCCTATCGAACACACAGTGACTTAGGGTTCATTTTGCACTTTCTAAGGCTTCCACTAGATGTCAACAGTCTTTACAAAGTTGTTTGATGCGTCTATGATGAACAGAGAGCGAACAGTGGAAGTTGGAAGTTGTTGACTCAGGAAAGCAAATGAGTTCATTGGCGCGCGTTCACGTGAGAGTTAGCTGTGTTCCAAAACGTTTTTCAAGACATTGGAATCGTCCGGTTGGAATATTATTGAAGTTCTAAGTTAAAAAAGGCCCTAAATACCGATGCTATACATCGTTTGACATGTTTGAACGAACGTAAATATAACTTTTTTTGGACTTTTCGTCGTGACATTTTCCGCGCGCTTCCTACACTTGGGAGTAGCTTACTGAACGCGGAAACAAAAAGGAGGTATTTGGACATAAATTATGGATTTTATCGAACAAAACAAACATTTATTGTGGACCTGGGATTCCTGGAAGTGCCTTCTGATGAAGATCATCAAAAGGTAAGTGAATATTTCTAATGCTATTTATGGTTTTATTTGACTCCAAAATGGCGGGTATCTGTATTGCCTGGTGTATGTTTCTGAGCGCCGTACTCAGATTATTGCAAAGTGTGCTTTCCCCGTAAAGCTTTATTGAAATCTGTCACAGCGGTTGCATTAAGGAGATGTTCATCTATAATTCTTTGAATAACAGTTTAATATTTTATCAACGTTTATGACGAGTATTTTTGTAAATTGTTGTACTGATTCACCGGCAGTATTGGAGGCAAAATATTTTCTGAACATCACGCGCCAATGTAAAAATGGGGTTTATGGATATAAATATGAACTTTATCGAACAAAAAATGCATGTATTGTGTAACATAATGTCCTAGGTGTGTCATCTGATGAAGATCGTTAAAGGTTAGTGCTGCATTTAGCTGTGGTTTGGGTTTATGTGACGCCTGTCCTTGCTAGGAAAATGGCTGTGTGGTTTTTCTTGTGTTGGAACTCTCCTAACATAATCTAACTTTATGCTTTCGCCGTAAAGCCTTTTTGAAATCGGACAACGTGGTTACATTAAGGAGATGTGTACCTTTAAAATGGTGTAAAATAGTCGTATGTTTGAGAACTTTGAATTATGACATTTTGTGGTTTTGAATTTGGCGCTCTGATTTTTCACTGGCTGTTGAATAGTGACGGTAGCGTCCCACCGA
>NC_138298.1:43875000-43900000 GCF_965601325.2 Salmo salar
CACACACACACACACACACACACACACACACACACACACACACACACACAGAGACACACACACACACACAGAGACACACACACACACACACACACACACACACACACACACACACACACACACACACACACACACACACAGAGACACACACACACACACAGAGACACACACACACACACAGAGACACACACACACACAATCAGAAATACTCAAACTGTGTGTTCGTATGTATGTGCCCGACACGGACGAGGAGGCCGCGGACCGCCCGACTTAGAGAGGTGAGGTGTGTGTGTGTGTGTGTGTGTGTGTGTGTGTGTGTGTGTGTGTGTGTGTGTGTACTCACTCCTTCAGGTCTCGGAGCTGTTCATAGTCCTGTGGCTTGGTGAAGTCTGGGTCATGAGCCAATAGATGGATCATATAAGGAACCACATATTCTGGGAGGAGAGACACCATCTTATCTACACAGGGAGAGGAGGAGAGAGGAGAGGAGAGGAGAGGAGAGGAGAGGAGAGGAGGGGGGAGGGGAGGAGATGGAGGGGAGGAGAAGAGAGGGGGGAGGAGAGGAGATGGAGGGGAGGAGAAGAGAGGGGGGAGGAGAGGGGGGAGGGGAGAGAGGAGAGGAGAGGGGGGAGGAGAGGAGGTTGGAGGGGAGGAGAGGGGGGAGGGGAGGAGAGGAGGGAGGGGGGGAGAGGAGAGGAGAGGAGGGGGGAGGGGAGGAGATGGAGGGGAGGAGATGGAGGGGAGAGGGGGGAGGAGAGGAGAGGGGAGGAGATGGAGGGGAGAGGGGGGAGGAGAGGAGAGGAGAGGGAGAGGAGAGGGGGGGAGGGGAGGAGATGGAGGGGAGGAGAGGAGAGGGGGAGGAGAGGGGGGAGGGGAGGAGAGGAGAGGGGGAGGAGAGGGGGGAGGAGAGGAGGTGGGAGGGGAGGAGAGGGGAGAGGAGGGGGGGAGGGGAGGAGAGGAGGGAGGGGGGAGGGGAGGAGAGGAGAGGGGGGGAGAGGAGAGGGGGGAGGGGAGAGGAGAGGGGGAGGGGAAGAGAGGGAGAGGGAGAGAGGAGAGAGGAGGGGGAGAGGGGAGGAGAGGGGGAGGGGAGATGAGAGGGGGGAGGAGGGGAGAGGAGAGGAGAGGGGGAGGGGAGGAGAGGGAGAGGGAGAGAGGAGAGGGAGGGGGGAGGAGGGGGGAGGAGAGGAGAGGACAGAGGGGAGGAGGAGAGGGGAGGGTGAAGGAGGGATAAGGAGGGGACGAGAGGGGAGGGAGAGGAGGGGAGGAGAGGAGGTGAGGAGAGGGGAGGAGCGTTTAAAAACATTGAAAAAGGATGCACAAGAGAGATTTCTTGCAGGTGTGTTGATATTGTTAATAACAGTGTGGTCGATATTGTTAATAACAGTGTGGTTGATATTGTTAATAACAGTGTGGTTGATATTGTTAATAACAGTGTGGTCGATATTGTTAATAACAGTGTGGTCGATATTGTTAATAACAGTGTGGTCGATATTGTTAATAACAGTGTGGTCGATATTGTTAATAACAGTGTGGTCGATATTGTTAATAACAGTGTGGTCGATATTGTTAATAACAGTGTGGTCGATATTGTTAATAACAGTGTGGTCGATATTGTTGATAACAGTGTGGTCGATATTGTTAATAACAGTGTGGTCGATATTGTTAATAACAGTGTGGTCGATATTGTTAATAACAGTGTGGTCGATATTGTTAATAACAGTGTGGTCGATATTGTTAATAACAGTGTGGTCGATATTGTTAATAACAGTGTGGTCGATATTGTTAATAACAGTGTGGTCGATATTGTTAATAACAGTGTGGTCGATATTGTTAATAACAGTGTGGTCGATATTGTTAATAACAGTGTGGTCGATATTGTTAATAACAGTGTGGTCGATATTGTTAATAACAGTGTGGTCGATATTGTTAATAACAGTGTGGTCGATATTGTTAATAACAGTGTGGTCGATATTGTTAATAACAGTGTGGTCGATATTGTTAATAACAGTGTGGTCGATATTGTTAATAACAGTGTGGTCGATATTGTTAATAACAGTGTGGTCGATATTGTTAATAACAGTGTGGTCGATATTGTTAATAACAGTGTGGTCGATATTGTTAATAACAGTGTGGTCGATATTGTTAATAACAGTGTGGTCGATATTGTTGATAACAGTGTGGTTGATATTGTTAATAACAGTGTGGTTGAGTCGTATAAACAATGGGTGGTCACGTTACGGTCCGGTTCACTAACCGTGGGCCAGGGGGTTGTTGTGTTACGGTCCGGTTCACTCACCGTGGGCCAGGGGGTTGTTGTGTTACGGTCCGGTTCACTCACCGTGGGTCAGGGAGTTGTTGTGTGGTCATGTTACGGTCCGGTTCACTCACCGTGGGTCAGGGGGCTGTTGTGTTACGGTCCGGTTCACTCACCGTGGCCCAGGGGGTTGTTGTGTTACGGTCCGGTTCACTCACCGTGGGCCAGGGGGTTGATGTGTTACGGTCCGGTTCACTCACCGTGGGCCAGGGGGTTGTTGTGTTACGGTCCGGTTCACTCACCGTGGGCCAGAGGGTTGTTGTGTTACTGTCCGGTTCACTCACCGTGGGCCAGAGGGTTGTTGTGTTACGGTCCGGTTCACTCACCGTGGGCCAGAGGGTTGTTGTGTTACGGTCCGGTTCACTCACCGTGGGCCAGGGGGTTGATGTGTTACGGTCCGGTTCACTCACCGTGGGCCAGGGGGTTGTTGTGATACGGTCCGGTTCACTCACCGTGGGCCAGAGGGTTGTTGTGTTACGGTCCGGTTCACTCACCGTGGGCCAGAGGGTTGTTGTGTTACGGTCCGGTTCACTCACCGTGGGCCAGGGGGTTGATGTGTTACGGTCCGGTTCACTCACCGTGGGCCAGGGGGTTGTTGTGATACGGTCCGGTTCACTCACCGTGGGCCAGAGGGTTGTTGTGTTACGGTCCGGTTCACTCACCGTGGGCCAGAGGGTTGTTGTGTTACGGTCTGGTTCACTCACCGTGGGCCAGAGGGTTGATGTGTTACGGTCCGGTTCACTCACCGTGGGCCAGGGGGTTGTTGTGATACGGTCCGGTTCATTCACCGTGGGCCAGAGGGTTGTTGTGTTACGGTCCGGTTCACTCACCGTGGGCCAGAGGGTTGTTGTGTTACGGTCCGGTGCACTCACCGTGTTACGGTCCGGTTCACTCACCGTGGGCCAGGGGGTTGATGTGTTACGGTCCGGTTCACTCACCGTGGGCCAGGGGGTTGTTGTGATACGGTCCGGTTCACTCACCGTGGGCCAGAGGGTTGTTGTGTTACGGTCCGGTTCACTCACCGTGGGCCAGAGGGTTGTTGTGTTACGGTCTGGTTCACTCACCGTGGGCCAGAGGGTTGATGTGTTACGGTCCGGTTCACTCACCGTGGGCCAGGGGGTTGTTGTGATACGGTCCGGTTCACTCACCGTGGGCCAGAGGGTTGTTGTGTTACGGTCCGGTTCACTCACCGTGGGCCAGAGGGTTGTTGTGTTACGGTCCGGTGCACTCACCGTGTTACGGTCCGGTTCACTCACCGTGGGCCAGAGGGTTGTTGTGTTACGGTCCGGTTCACTCACCGTGGGCCAGAGGGTTGTTGTGTTACGGTCCGGTTCACTCACCGTGGGCCAGGGGGTTGTTGTGTTACGGTCCGGTTCACTCACCGTGGGCCAGGGGGTTGTTGTGTTACGGTCCGGTTCACTCACCGTGGGCCAGGGGGTTGTTGTGTTACGGTCCGGTTCACTCACCGTGGGCCAGGGGGTTGTTGTGTTACGGTCCGGTTCACTCACCGTGGGCCAGAGGGTTGTTGTGTTACGGTCCGGTGCACTCACCGTGTTACGGTCCGGTTCACTCACCGTGTTACGGTCCGGTGCACTCACCGTGTTACGGTCCGGTGCACTCACCGTGTTACGGTCCGGTTCACTCACCGTGGGCCAGGGGGTTGTTGCTGATGTATTCCCGTCTAATGCTGATGTTCTTGAGCAGACACTGCCTGGCGTGGGCCCTCCTCTCCTTGACCGGGTCTTTGGCGCACAGCGAGAAGACGGCCAGGTACTCCAACGGGAGGAGCAGCTTCACCAGAGCCAGGTGTAACTTCTGGGCAAAGATCTGACGCACCTGGTAACACTCATCCTACAGGAGACCACAGAACACTTCAACAACGACACGGACACAACAGATCAACAACGACACGGACACAACAGATCAACAACAACAACAGAACAGATCAACAACAACAACAACAGAACAGATCAACAACAACAACAACAGAACAGATCAACAACAACAGAACAGATCAACAACAACAACAACAGAACAGATCAACAACAACAACAACAGAACAGATCAACAACAACAACAACAGAACAGATCAACAACAACAACAACAGAACAGATCAACAACAACAACAACAGAACAGATCAACAACAACAACAACAGAACAGATCAACAACAACAACAACAGAACAGATCAACAACAACAACAACAGAACAGATCAACAACAACAGAACAGATCAACAACAACAACAACAACAGAACAGATCAACAACAACAACAGAACACACAGAAACGTTTCCTAAAGTCCCACCCTGACAGACAGTCTTACAGAAACGTTTCCTAAAGTCCCACCCCGACAGAAACGTTTCCTAAAGTCCCACCCCGACAGAAACGTTTCCTAAAGTCCCACCCCGACAGAAACGTTTCCTAAAGTCCCACCCAGACAGAAACGTTTCCTAAAGTCCCACCCAGACAGAAACGTTTCCTAAAGTCCCACCCCGACAGAAACGTTTCCTAAAGTCCCACCCCGACAGAAACGTTTCCTAAAGTCCCACCCCGACAGAAACGTTTCCTAAAGTCCCACACCCGACAGAAACGTTTCCTAAAGTCCCACCCCGACAGAAACGTTTCCTAAAGTCCCCACCAGACAGAAACGTTTCCTAATGTCCCACCAAGACAGAAACGTTTCCTAAAGTCCCACCCCGACAGAAACGTTTCCTAAAGTCCCACCCAGACAGAAACGTTTCCTAAAGTCCCACCCAGACAGAAACGTTTCCTAAAGTCCCACCCAGACAGAAACGTTTCCTAAAGTCCCACCCCGACAGAAACGTTTCCTAAAGTCCCACCCCGACAGAAACGTTTCCTAAAGTTCAACCCTGACAGAAACGTTTCCTGAAGTCCCACCCTGACAGTAACGTTTCCTAAAGTCCCACCCTGACAGAAACGTTTCCTAAAGTCCCACCCCCAGACAGAAACGTTTCCTAAAGTCCCACCCAGACAGAAACGTTTCCTAAAGTCCCACCCAGACAGAAACGTTTCCTAAAGTCCCACCCAGACAGAAACGTTTCCTAAAGTCCCACCCAGACAGAAACGTTTCCTAAAGTCCCACCCAGACAGAAACGTTTCCTAAAGTCCCACCCAGACAGAAACGTTTCCTAAAGTCCCACCCCGACAGAAACGTTTCCTAAAGTCCCACCCAGACAGAAACGTTTCCTAAAGTCCCACCCAGACAGAAACGTTTCCTAAATTCCCACCCAGACAGAAACGTTTCCTAAAGTCCCACCCAGACAGAAACGTTTCCTAAAGTCCCACCCAGACAGAAACGTTTCCTAAAGTCCCACCCCGACAGAAACGTTTCCTAAAGTCCCACCCAGACAGAAACGTTTCCTAAAGTCCCACCCCGACAGAAACGTTTCCTAAAGTCCCACCCCGACAGAAACGTTTCCTAAAGTCCCACCCAGACAGAAACGTTTCCTAAAGTCCCACCCCGACAGAAACGTTTCCTAAAGTCCCACCCCGACAGAAACGTTTCCTAAAGTCCCACCCTGACAGAAACGTTTCCTAAAGTCCCACCCTGACAGAAACGTTTCCTAAAGTCCCACCCCCAGACAGAAACGTTTCCTAAAGTCCCACCCCGACAGAAACGTTTCCTAAAGTCCCACCCCGACAGACAGTCTTACAGAAACGTTTCCTAAAGTCCCACCCAGACAGAAACGTTTCCTGAAGTCCCACCCAGACAGAAACCTTTCCTAAAGTCCCACCCAGACAGAAACGTTTCCTAAAGTCCCACCCAGACAGAAACGTTTCCTAAAGTCCCACCCAGACAGAAACGTTTCCTAAAGTCCCACCCAGACAGAAACGTTTCCTAAAGTCCCACCCAGACAGAAACGTTTCCTAAAGTCCCACCCAGACAGAAACGTTTCCTAAAGTCCCACCCAGACAGAAACGTTTCCTAAAGTCCCACCCAGACAGAAACGTTTCCTAAAGTCCCACCCAGACAGAAACGTTTCCTAAAGTCCCACCCCCAGACAGAAACGTTTCCTAAAGTCCCACCCAGACAGAAACGTTTCCTAAAGTCCCACCCCGACAGAAACGTTTCCTAAAGTCCCACCCAGACAGAAACGTTTCCTAAAGTCCCACCCTGACAGAAACGTTTCCTAAAGTCCCACCCCGACAGAAACGTTTCCTAAAGTCCCACCCAGACAGAAACGTTTCCTAAAGTCCCACCCCGACAGAAACGTTTCCTAAAGTCCCACCCAGACAGAAACGTTTCCTAAAGTCCCACCCAGACAGACACGTTTCCTAAAGTCCCACCCTGACAGAAACGTTTCCTAAAGTCCCACCCCGACAGAAACGTTTCCTAAAGTCCCACCCAGACAGAAACGTTTCCTAAAGTCCCACCCCGACAGACAGTCTTACGTTGATAACCAGCCCACAGAGCTGGAACTGCTCTGGCGTGATGATGTCATGGTAAACCGGTTCCTGGGCCAGCTTCATGATGGCTCCTCCTGCTGCCAGACGCAGACGAGACATGTCCGACTTACTGCGGGAGGAAGAGGAGGAGGAGGAGGAAGATGTGAGTAATGAGCATGAATTAGTATTTTGTAACCTATCCCCCCCCCCAAAAAAAACAGTTAGCCTGACCGCTAACCAACGACCTCTAATCCCTAACCTTCAACACCTGACCTTCTTCTGTTCTGTGAGGTTCTCCCTCTGAGACCAGCATGGCTGACCTCTGACCTCTGACCTCTACGTACCTGATCTTCTTCTGTTCCGTGAGGTCTCCCTCTCTGAGACCAGCATGGCTGACCTCTGACCTCTACGTACCTGACCTTCTTCTGTTCCGTGAGGTCTCCCTCTGAGACCAGCATGGCTGACCTCTGACCTCTACGTACCTGATCTTCTTCTGTTCCGTGAGGTCTCCCTCTGAGGCCAGCATGGCTGACCTCTGACCTCTACGTACCTGATCTTCTTCTGTTCCGTGAGGTCTCCCTCTCTGAGACCAGCATGGCTGACCTCTGACCTCTGACCTCTACGTACCTGATCTTCTTCTGTTCCGTGAGGTCTCCCTCTGAGACCAGCATGGCTGACAGCAGTCTGAGGGTGGAGTTGGCAGATTTAGACTGGTTGTTCTTCATGCCGAGGAGCCAACGAACCAACAGCTTAATGGCCTGCACCTGGGGAGGAGAGACGGAGAGATCACACAGTATACTACCAACAGCATTCTACTCCTGGATAGATGGGGGAGGGGGGCGAGGGACAGAAAGAGGAGGAGGGCGAGGGACAGAAAGAGGAGGAGGGCGAGGGACAGAAAGAGAAGGAGGGCGAGGGACAGAAAGATGAGGAGGGTGGGGGAGAGAAATAGGAGGGCGATGGGATAGAAAGAGGAGGAGGGCGATGGGACAGAAAGATGAGGAGGGTGGGGGAGAGAAATAGGAGGGCGATGGGATAGAAAGAGGAGGAGGGCGAGGGACAGAAAGAGGAGGAGAGCGAGGGACAGAAAGAGGAGGAGGGCGAGGGACAGAAAGAGGAGGAGGGCGAGGGACAGAAAGAGGAGGAGGGCGAGGGACAGAAAGAGGAGGAGGGCGAGGGACAGAAAGAGGAGGAGGGCGAGGGACAGAAAGAGGAGGAGGGCGAGGGACAGAAAGAGGAGGAGGGCGAGGGACAGAAAGAGGAGGAGGGCGAGGGACAGAAAGAGGAGGAGGGCGATGGGACAGAAAGAGGAGGAGGGCGATGGGACAGAAAGAGGAGGAGGGCGAGGGACAGAAAGAGGAGGAGGGCGATGGGACAGAAAGAGGAGGAGGGCGAGGGACAGAAAGAGGGCGAGGGACAGAAAGAGGAGGAGGGCGAGGGACAGAAAGAGGAGGAGGGCGAGGGACAGAAAGAGGGCGAGGGACAGAAAGAGGAGGAGGGCGATGGGACAGAAAGAGGAGGGGGGCGAGGGACAGAAAGAGGAGGAGGGCGAGGGACAGAAAGAGGAGGAGGGCGATGGGACAGAAAGAGGAGGAGGGCGAGGGACAGAAAGAGGAGGAGGGCGATGGGACAGAAAGAGGAGGAGGGCGAGGGACAGAAAGAGGAGGAGGGCGAGGGACAGAAAGAGGAGGAGGGCGATGGGACAGAAAGAGGAGGAGGGCGGGGACAGAAAGAGGAGGAGGGCGGGGACAGAAAGAGGAGGAGGGCGGGGGACAGAAAGAGGAGGAGGGCGGGGGACAGAAAGAGGAGGAGGGCGGGGACAGAAAGAGGAGGAGGGCGATGGGACAGAAAGAGGAGGAGGGCGAGGGACAGAAAGAGGAGGAGGGCGAGGGACAGAAAGAGGAGGAGGGCGAGGGACAGAAAGAGGAGGAGGGCGAGGGACAGAAAGAGGAGGAGGGCGGGGGACAGAAAGAGGAGGAGGGCGGGGACAGAAAGAGGAGGAGGGCGATGGGACAGAAAGAGGAGGAGGGCGAGGGACAGAAAGAGGAGGAGGGCGAGGGACAGAAAGAGGAGGAGGGCGAGGGACAGAAAGAGGAGGAGGGCGAGGGACAGAAAGAGGAGGAGGGCGATGGGACAGAAAGAGGAGGAGGGCGATGGGACAGAAAGAGGAGAAGGGCGATGGGACAGAAAGAGGAGGAGGGCGAGGGACAGAAAGAGGAGGAGGGCGAGGTATTGAAAGAGGAGGAGGGCGAGGGACAGAAAGAGGAGAAGGGCGATGGGACAGAAAGAGGAGGAGGGCGAGGTATTGAAAGAGAAGGAGGGCGATGGGACAGAAAGAGGAGGAGGGCGATGGGACAGAAAGAGGAGGGCGAGGGACAGAAAGATGAGGAGGGCGAGGGACAGAAAGAGGAGGGCGAGGGACAGAAAGAGGAGGAGGGCGATGGGACAGAAAGAGGAGGAGGGCGATGGGACAGAAAGAGGAGGAGGGCGATGGGACAGAAAGAGGAGGAGGGCGAGGGACAGAAAGCGAGAGGAGGAGAGATAGGTATATAGTGCAGTTACCTTAGCCAGCACCTCAGGAGAGACTTCCTCATCGGATGTCCACAGCTTCCCATTCTTATTCCCTACAGACTGGAGACACATTCTTTACAATACTGTGGAGACACATTCTTTACAATACTGTGGAGAGACACATTCTTTACAATACTGTGGAGACACATTCTTTACAATACTGTGGAGAGACACATTCTTTACAATACTGTGGAGAGACACATTCTTTACAATACTGTGGAGAGACACATTCTTTACAATACTGTGGAGACACATTCTTTACAATACTGTGGAGACACATTCTTTACAATAATGTGGAGAGACACATTCTTTACAATACTGTGGAGACACATTCTTTACAATACTGTGGAGACACATTCTTTACAATACTGTGGAGACACATTCTTTACAATACTGTGGAGAGACACATTCTTTACAATACTGTGGAGAGACACATTCTTTACAATACTGTGGAGAGACACATTCTTTACAATACTGTGGAGAGACACATTCTTTACAATACTGTGAAGACACATTCTTTACAATACTGTGGAGACACATTCTTTACAATACTGTGGAGAGACACATTCTTTACAATACTGTGAAGACACATTCTTTACAATACTGTGGAGACACATTCTTTACAATAATGTGGAGAGACACATTCTTTACAATACTGTGGAGACACATTCTTTACAATACTGTGGAGACACATTCTTTACAATACTGTGGAGACACATTCTTTACAATACTGTGGAGAGACACATTCTTTACAATACTGTGGAGAGACACATTCTTTACAATACTGTGGAGAGACACATTCTTTACAATACTGTGGAGAGACACATTCTTTACAATACTGTGGAGAGACACATTCTTTACAATACTGTGGAGAGACACATTCTTTACAATACTGTGGAGAGACACATTCTTTACAATACTGTGGAGAGACACATTCTTTACAATACTGTGGAGAGACACATTCTTTACAATACTGTGGAGACACATTCTTTACAATACTGTGGAGACACATTCTTTACAATACTGTGGAGAGACACATTCTTTACAATACTGTGGAGAGACACATTCTTTACAATACTGTGGAGACACACATTCTTTACAATACTGTGGAGACACATTCTTTACAATACTGTGGAGAGACACATTCTTTACAATACTGTGGAGACACACATTCTTTACAATACTGTGGAGACACATTCTTTACAATACTGTGGAGAGACACATTCTTTACAATACTGTGGAGAGACACATTCTTTACAATACTGTGGAGACACATTCTTTACAATACTGTGGAGACACATTCTTTACAATACTGTGGAGAGACACATTCTTTACAATACTGTGGAGACACATTCTTTACAATACTGTGGAGACACATTCTTTACAATACTGTGGAGACACATTCTTTACAATACTGTGGAGAGACACATTCTTTACAATACTGTGGAGACACATTCTTTACAATACTGTGGAGAGACACATTCTTTACAATACTGTGGAGAGACACATTCTTTACAATACTGTGGAGAGACACATTCTTTACAATACTGTGGAGACACATTCTTTACAATACTGTGGAGACACATTCTTTACAATACTGTGGAGACACATTCTTTACAATACTGTGGAGAGACACATTCTTTACAATACTGTGGAGACACATTCTTTACAATACTGTGGAGAGACACATTCTTTACAATACTGTGGAGAGACACATTCTTTACAATACTGTGGAGACACATTCTTTACAATACTGTGGAGAGACACATTCTTTACAATACTGTGGAGAGACACATTCTTTACAATACTGTGGAGAGACATTCTTTACAATACTGTGGAGAGACACATTCTTTACAATACTGTGGAGACACATTCTTTACAATACTGTGGAGAGACACATTCTTTACAATACTGTGGAGAGACACATTCTTTACAATACTGTGGAGAGACACATTCTTTACAATACTGTGGAGAGACACATTCTTTACAATACTGTGGAGAGACACATTCTTTACAATACTGTGGAGAGACACATTCTTTACAATACTGTGGAGACACATTCTTTACAATACTGTGGAGACACATTCTTTACAATACTGTGGAGAGACACATTCTTTACAATACTGTGGAGAGACACATTCTTTACAATACTGTGGAGACACATTCTTTACAATACTGTGGAGAGACACATTCTTTACAATACTGTGGAGACACATTCTTTACAATACTGTGGAGAGACACATTCTTTACAATACTGTGGAGAGACACATTCTTTACAATACTGTGGAGACACATTCTTTACAATACTGTGGAGACACACATTCTTTACAATACTGTGGAGAGACACATTCTTTACAATACTGTGGAGAGACACATTCTTTACAATACTGTGGAGAGACACATTCTTTACAATACTGTGGAGACACATTCTTTACAATACTGTGGAGAGACACATTCTTTACAATACTGTGGAGACACATTCTTTACAATACTGTGGAGACACATTCTTTACAATACTGTGGAGAGACACATTCTTTACAATACTGTGGAGACACATTCTTTACAATACTGTGGAGACACATTCTTTACAATACTGTGGAGAGACACATTCTTTACAATACTGTGGAGACACATTCTTTACAATACTGTGGAGACACATTCTTTACAATACTGTGGAGACACATTCTTTACAATACTGTGGAGACACATTCTTTACAATACTGTGGAGAGACACATTCTTTACAATACTGTGGAGACACATTCTTTACAATACTGTGGAGAGACACATTCTTTACAATACTGTGGAGACACATTCTTTACAATACTGTGGAGAGACACATTCTTTACAATACTGTGGAGACACATTCTTTACAATACTGTGGAGACACATTCTTTACAATACTGTGGAGAGACACATTCTTTACAATACTGTGGAGAGACACATTCTTTACAATACTGTGGAGACACACATTCTTTACAATACTGTGGAGACACATTCTTTACAATACTGTGGAGAGACACATTCTTTACAATACTGTGGAGACACATTCTTTACAATACTGTGGAGAGACACATTCTTTACAATACTGTGGAGAGACACATTCTTTACAATACTGTGGAGACACATTCTTTACAATACTGTGGAGATACACATTCTTTACAATACTGTGGAGAGACACATTCTTTACAATACTGTGGAGAGACACATTCTTTACAATACTGTGGAGAGACACATTCTTTACAATACTGTGAAGACACATTCTTTACAATACTGTGGAGACACATTCTTTACAATACTGTGGAGACACATTGTTTACAATACTGTGGAGAGACACATTCTTTACAATACTGTGGAGACACATTCTTTACAATACTGTGGAGACACATTCTTTACAATACTGTGGAGACACATTCTTTACAATACTGTGGAGAGACACATTCTTTACAATACTGTGGAGAGACACATTCTTTACAATACTGTGGAGACACATTCTTTACAATACTGTGGAGATACACATTCTTTACAATACTGTGGAGAGACACATTCTTTACAATACTGTGGAGAGACACATTCTTTACAATACTGTGGAGAGACACATTCTTTACAATACTGTGAAGACACATTCTTTACAATACTGTGGAGACACATTCTTTACAATACTGTGGAGACACATTCTTTACAATACTGTGGAGACACATTCTTTACAATACTGTGGAGACACATTCTTTACAATACTGTGGAGACACATTCTTTACAATACTGTGGAGAGACACATTCTTTACAATACTGTGGAGAGACACATTCTTTACAATACTGTGTGTTTTTAGCACTCCCATAGGTGTGTAGATACATGGATTTATGTGTGTGTTCATGATCAGTGTGTGTGTGTGTGTGTGTGTGTGTGTGTGTGTGTGTGTGTGTGTGTTCATGATCAGTGTGTGTGTGTGTGTGTGTCGTCGCTCCCAAAACTCACCCTGTCATTCATGAGCAGGTCCTTGACGATGAAGTTTGCAACGATGGCCTTCATGGGGGAGGCAAACTGATCTGGAGCCAGTAAGGAGATATGACCCAGACTGACCAGGGGGGTGATCAGCTGTTCTGGGACGTCGGCGTTCAGACTACGAGAGAGAGGCTGGGGGGAGAGGAGAGAGAGAGAGAGGCTGAGAGAGAGGCTGGGGGGAGAGGAGAGAGAGAGAGAGAGAGGCTGAGAGAGAGGCTGGGGGGAGAGGAGAGAGAGAGAGAGGCTGAGAGAGAGGCTGGGGGGAGAGGAGAGAGAGAGAGAGAGGCTGGGGGGAGAGGAGAGAGAGAGAGGCTGAGAGAGAGGCTGGGGGGAGAGGAGAGAGAGAGAGAGAGAGGCTGGGGGGAGAGGAGAGAGATAGAGAGAGAGAGAGGCTGGGGGGAGAGGAGAGAGAGAGAGAGAGAGAGACAGAGAGAGGCATTCCTACAAATACTGTCTATTAACCTGGTCTATTAACCTGGTCTGTTAACCTGGTCTGTTATTAACCTGGTCTATTATTAACCTGGTCTATTGTTAACCTGGTCTGTTAACCTGGTCTATTATTAACCTGGTCTATTGTTAACCTGGTCTGTTAACCTGGTCTGTTAACCTGGTCTGTTAACCTGGTCTGTTAACCTGGTCTATTAACCTGGTCTGTTAACCTGGTCTGTTAACCTGGTCTGTTAACCTGGTCTGTTAACCTGGTCTGTTAACCTGGTCTGTTAACCTGGTCTTAACCTGGTCTGTTAACCTGGTCTGTTAACCTGGTCTGTTAACCTGGTCTTAACCTGGTCTGTTAACCTGGTCTGTTAACCTGGTCTTAACCTGGTCTGTTAACCTGGTCTGTTAACCTGGTCTATTAACCTGGTCTATTAACCTGGTCTGTTAACCTGGTCTGTTAACCTGGTCTGTTAACCTGGTCTGTTAACCTGGTCTGTTAACCTGGTCTGTTAACCTGGTCTTAACCTGTTAACCTGGTCTGTTAACCTGGTCTGTTAACCTGGTCTTAACCTGGTCTTAACCTGGTCTTAACCTGGTCTTAACCTGGTCCCTGAGTCAGAACGTTTGGATTAACAAATCACATCATTACTTATATAGTCTCACTCTGTGTTAAACAATAAGGGTTGAGATGATGTTTTAATGACTTCCTCTGTCCCCTATATTATACACCCTCTGTAGGGTCCCTCAGTCTAGTAGTGAACGACTAACCCCTTCCTCTGTCCCCTATATTATACACCATCTGGAAGGACCCTCAGTCTAGTAGTGAACGACTAACCCCTTCCTCTGTCCCCTATATTATACACCCTCTGTAGGGTCCCTCAGTCTAGTAGTGAACGACTAACCCCTTCCTCTGTCCCCTATATTATACACCCTCTGTAGGGTCCCTCAGTCTAGTAGTGAACGACTAACCCCTTCCTCTGTCCCCTATATTATACACCCTCTGTAGGGTCCCTCAGTCTAGTAGTGAACGACTAACCCCTTCCTCTGTCCCCTATATTATACACCATCTGGAAGGACCCTCAGTCTAGTAGTGAACGACTAACCCCTTCCTCTGTCCCCTATATTATACACCATCTGTAGGGTCCCTCAGTCTAGTAGTGAACGACTAACCCCTTCCTCTGTCCCCTATATTATACACCATCTGGAAGGACCCTCAGTCTAGTAGTGAACGACTAACCCCTTCCTCTGTCCCCTATATTATACACCATCTGGAAGGACCCTCAGTCTAGTAGTGAACGACTAACCCCTTCCTCTGTCCCCTATATTATACACCATCTGGAAGGACCCTCAGTCTAGTAGTGAACGACTAACCCCTTCCTCTGTCCCCTATATTATACACCATCTGTAGGGTCCCTCAGTCTAGTAGTGAACGACTAACCCCTTCCTCTGTCCCCTATATTATACACCATCTGTAAGGTCCCTCAGTCTAGTAGTGAACGACTAACCCCTTCCTCTGTCCCCTATATTATACACCATCTGTAGGGTCCCTCAGTCTAGTAGTGAACGACTAACCCCTTCCTCTGTCCCCTATATTATACACCATCTGGAAGGACCCTCAGTCTAGTAGTGAACAACTAACCCCTTCCTCTGTCCCCTATATTATACACCCTCTGTAGGGTCCCTCAGTCTAGTAGTGAACGACTAACCCCTTCCTCTGTCCCCTATATTATACACCCTCTGTAGGGTCCCTCAGTCTAGTAGTGAACGACTAACCCCTTCCTCTGTCCCCTATATTATACACCCTCTGTAGGGTCCCTCAGTCTAGTAGTGAACGACTAACCCCTTCCTCTGTCCCCTATATTATACAGCATCTGGAAGGACCCTCAGTCTAGTAGTGAACGACTAACCCCTTCCTCTGTCCCCTATATTATACACCATCTGTAGGGTCCCTCAGTCTAGTAGTGAACGACTAACCCCTTCCTCTGTCCCCTATATTATACACCATCTGGAAGGACCCTCAGTCTAGTAGTGAACGACTAACCCCTTCCTCTGTCCCCTATATTATACACCATCTGTAGGGTCCCTCAGTCTAGTAGTGAACGACTAACCCCTTCCTCTGTCCCCTATATTATACACCATCTGGAAGGACCCTCAGTCTAGTAGTGAACGACTAACCCCTTCCTCTGTCCCCAATATTATACACCATCTGGAAGGACCCTCAGTCTAGTAGTGAACGACTAACCCTTCCTCTGTCCCCTATATTATACACCATCTGTAGGGTCCCTCAGTCTAGTAGTGAACGACTAACCCCTTCCTCTGTCCCCTATATTATACACCATCTGTAAGGTCCCTCAGTCTAGTAGTGAACGACTAACCCCTTCCTCTGTCCCCTATATTATACACCATCTGTAGGGTCCCTCAGTCTAGTAGTGAACGACTAACCCCTTCCTCTGTCCCCTATATTATTCACCATCTGGAAGGACCCTCAGTCTAGTAGTGAACGACTAACACCTTCCTCTGTCCCCTATATTATACACCATCTGTAGGGACCCTCAGTCTAGTAGTGAACGACTAACCCCTTCCTCTGTCCCCTATATTATACACCATCTGTAGGGTCCCTCAGTCTAGTAGTGAACGACTAACCCCTTCCTCTGTAAGGACCCTCAGTCTAGTAGTGAACGACTAACCCCTTCCTCTGTCCCCTATATTATACACCATCTGGAAGGACCCTCAGTCTAGTAGTGAACGACTAACCCCTTCCTCTGTCCCCTATATTATACACCATCTGGAAGGACCCTCAGTCTAGTAGTGAACGACTAACCCCTTCCTCTGTCCCCTATATTATACACCATCTGTAGGGTCCCTCAGTCTAGTAGTGAACGACTAACCCCTTCCTCTGTCCCCTATATTATACACCCTCTGGAAGGACCCTCAGTCTAGTAGTGAACGACTAACCCCTTCCTCTGTCCCCTATATTATACACCATCTGTAGGGTCCCTCAGTCTAGTAGTGAACGACTAACCCCTTCCTCTGTCCCCTATATTATACACCATCTGGAAGGTCCCTCAGTCTAGTAGTGACCGACTAACCCCTTCCTCTGTCCCCTATATTATACACCATCTGGAAGGACCCTCAGTCTAGTAGTGAACGACTAACCCCTTCCTCTGTAAGGTCCCTCAGTCTAGTAGTGAACGACTAACCCCTTCCTCTGTCCCCTATATTATACACCATCTGGAAGGACCCTCAGTCTAGTAGTGAACAACTAACCCCTTCCTCTGTCCCCTATATTATACACCCTCTGTAGGGTCCCTCAGTCTAGTAGTGAACGACTAACCCCTTCCTCTGTCCCCTATATTATACACCCTCTGTAGGGTCCTCTCAGTCTAGTAGTGAACGACTAACCCCTTCCTCTGTCCCCTATATTATACACCCTCTGTAGGGTCCCTCAGTCTAGTAGTGAACGACTAACCCCTTCCTCTGTCCCCTATATTATACAGCATCTGGAAGGACCCTCAGTCTAGTAGTGAACGACTAACCCCTTCCTCTGTCCCCTATATTATACACCATCTGTAGGGTCCCTCAGTCTAGTAGTGAACGACTAACCCCTTCCTCTGTCCCCTATATTATACACCATCTGGAAGGACCCTCAGTCTAGTAGTGAACGACTAACCCCTTCCTCTGTCCCCTATATTATACACCATCTGTAGGGTCCCTCAGTCTAGTAGTGAACGACTAACCCCTTCCTCTGTCCCCTATATTATACACCATCTGGAAGGACCCTCAGTCTAGTAGTGAACGACTAACCCCTTCCTCTGTCCCCTATATTATACACCATCTGGAAGGACCCTCAGTCTAGTAGTGAACGACTAACCCTTCCTCTGTCCCCTATATTATACACCATCTGTAGGGTCCCTCAGTCTAGTAGTGAACGACTAACCCCTTCCTCTGTCCCCTATATTATACACCATCTGTAAGGTCCCTCAGTCTAGTAGTGAACGACTAACCCCTTCCTCTGTCCCCTATATTATACACCATCTGTAGGGTCCCTCAGTCTAGTAGTGAACGACTAACCCCTTCCTCTGTCCCCTATATTATTCACCATCTGGAAGGACCCTGAGTCTAGTAGTGAACGACTAACACCTTCCTCTGTCCCCTATATTATACACCATCTGTAGGGACCCTCAGTCTAGTAGTGAACGACTAACCCCTTCCTCTGTCCCCTATATTATACACCATCTGTAGGGTCCCTCAGTCTAGTAGTGAACGACTAACCCCTTCCTCTGTAAGGACCCTCAGTCTAGTAGTGAACGACTAACCCCTTCCTCTGTCCCCTATATTATACACCATCTGGAAGGACCCTCAGTCTAGTAGTGAACGACTAACCCCTTCCTCTGTCCCCTATATTATACACCATCTGGAAGGACCCTCAGTCTAGTAGTGAACGACTAACCCCTTCCTCTGTCCCCTATATTATACACCATCTGTAGGGTCCCTCAGTCTAGTAGTGAACGACTAACCCCTTCCTCTGTCCCCTATATTATACACCCTCTGGAAGGACCCTCAGTCTAGTAGTGAACGACTAACCCCTTCCTCTGTCCCCTATATTATACACCATCTGTAGGGTCCCTCAGTCTAGTAGTGAACGACTAACCCCTTCCTCTGTCCCCTATATTATACACCATCTGGAAGGTCCCTCAGTCTAGTAGTGACCGACTAACCCCTTCCTCTGTCCCCTATATTATACACCATCTGGAAGGACCCTCAGTCTAGTAGTGAACGACTAACCCCTTCCTCTGTAAGGTCCCTCAGTCTAGTAGTGAACGACTAACCCCTTCCTCTGTCCCCTATATTATACACCATCTGGAAGGACCCTCAGTCTAGTAGTGAACAACTAACCCCTTCCTCTGTCCCCTATATTATACACCCTCTGTAGGGTCCCTCAGTCTAGTAGTGAACGACTAACCCCTTCCTCTGTCCCCTATATTATACACCCTCTGTAGGGTCCTCTCAGTCTAGTAGTGAACGACTAACCCCTTCCTCTGTCCCCTATATTATACACCCTCTGTAGGGTCCCTCAGTCTAGTAGTGAACGACTAACCCCTTCCTCTGTCCCCTATATTATACAGCATCTGGAAGGACCCTCAGTCTAGTAGTGAACGACTAACCCCTTCCTCTGTCCCCTATATTATACACCATCTGTAGGGTCCCTCAGTCTAGTAGTGAACGACTAACCCCTTCCTCTGTCCCCTATATTATACACCATCTGGAAGGACCCTCAGTCTAGTAGTGAACGACTAACCCCTTCCTCTGTCCCCTATATTATACACCATCTGTAGGGTCCCTCAGTCTAGTAGTGAACGACTAACCCCTTCCTCTGTCCCCTATATTATACACCATCTGGAAGGACCCTCAGTCTAGTAGTGAACGACTAACCCCTTCCTCTGTCCCCAATATTATACACCATCTGGAAGGACCCTCAGTCTAGTAGTGAACGACTAACCCTTCCTCTGTCCCCTATATTATACACCATCTGTAGGGTCCCTCAGTCTAGTAGTGAACGACTAACCCCTTCCTCTGTCCCCTATATTATACACCATCTGTAAGGTCCCTCAGTCTAGTAGTGAACGACTAACCCCTTCCTCTGTCCCCTATATTATACACCATCTGTAGGGTCCCTCAGTCTAGTAGTGAACGACTAACCCCTTCCTCTGTCCCCTATATTATTCACCATCTGGAAGGACCCTGAGTCTAGTAGTGAACGACTAACACCTTCCTCTGTCCCCTATATTATACACCATCTGTAGGGACCCTCAGTCTAGTAGTGAACGACTAACCCCTTCCTCTGTCCCCTATATTATACACCATCTGTAGGGTCCCTCAGTCTAGTAGTGAACGACTAACCCCTTCCTCTGTAAGGACCCTCAGTCTAGTAGTGAACGACTAACCCCTTCCTCTGTCCCCTATATTATACACCATCTGGAAGGACCCTCAGTCTAGTAGTGAACGACTAACCCCTTCCTCTGTCCCCTATATTATACACCATCTGGAAGGACCCTCAGTCTAGTAGTGAACGACTAACCCCTTCCTCTGTCCCCTATATTATACACCATCTGTAGGGTCCCTCAGTCTAGTAGTGAACGACTAACCCCTTCCTCTGTCCCCTATATTATACACCCTCTGGAAGGACCCTCAGTCTAGTAGTGAACGACTAACCCCTTCCTCTGTCCCCTATATTATACACCATCTGTAGGGTCCCTCAGTCTAGTAGTGAACGACTAACCCCTTCCTCTGTCCCCTATATTATACACCATCTGGAAGGTCCCTCAGTCTAGTAGTGACCGACTAACCCCTTCCTCTGTCCCCTATATTATACACCATCTGGAAGGACCCTCAGTCTAGTAGTGAACGACTAACCCCTTCCTCTGTAAGGTCCCTCAGTCTAGTAGTGAACGACTAACCCCTTCCTCTGTCCCCTATATTATACACCATCTGGAAGGACCCTCAGTCTAGTAGTGAACGACTAACCCCTTCCTCTGTAAGGTCCCTCAGTCTGAATGATGTGGATAATGTATTAAACCACCCAGTTAATAACGATGCTGTGGGTAATGTATTAAACCACCCAGTTAATAATGATGCTGTGGATAATGTATTAAACCACCCAGTTAATAATGATGCTGTGGATAATGTATTAAATCACCCAGTTAATAATGATGATGTGGATAATGTATTAAACCACCCAGTTAATAACGATGCTGTGGATAATGTATTAAAACCACCCAGTTAATAACGATGCTGTGGATGATGTATTAAACCACCCAGTTAATAATGATGCTGTGGATGATGTATTAAACCACCCAGTTAATAATGATGCTGTGGATAATGTATTAAAACCACCCCAGTTAATAATGATGCTGTGGATAATGTATTAAAACCACCCCAGTTAATAATGATGCTGTGGATAATGTATTAAAACAACCCCAGTTAATAATGATGCTGTGGATAATGTATTAAACCACCCAGTTAATAATGATGCTGTGGATAATGTATTAAAACCACCCAGTTAATAATGATGCTGTGGATAATGTATTAAAACCACCCCAGTTAATAATGATGATGTGGCTAATGTATTAAAACCACCCAGTTAATAATGATGATGTGGCTAATGTATTAAAACCACCCAGTTAATAACGATGATGTGGCTAATGTATTAAAACCACCCAGTTAATAACGATGCTGTGGATGATGTATTAAACCACCCAGTTAATAATGATGCTGTGGATGATGTATTAAACCACCCAGTTAATAATGATGCTGTGGATAATGTATTAAAACCACCCCAGTTAATAATGATGCTGTGGATAATGTATTAAAACCACCCAGTTAATAATGATGCTGTGGATGATGTATTAAACCACCCAGTTAATAATGATGCTGTGGATGATGTATTAAACCACCCAGTTAATAATGATGCTGTGGATAATGTATTAAAACCACCCCAGTTAATAATGATGCTGTGGATAATGTATTAAAACCACCCAGTTAATAATGATGCTGTGGATAATGTATTAAAACCGCCCCAGTTAATAATGATGCTGTGGATAATGTATTAAAACCACCCAGTTAATAATGATGCTGTGGGGATAATGTATTAAACCACCCCAGTTAATAATGATGCTGTGGATAATGTATTAAAACCACCCAGTTAATAACGATGCTGTGGATAATGTATTAAAACCACCCAGTTAATAACGATGCTGTGGATAATGTATTAAAACCACCCAGTTAATAATGATGCTGTGGATAATGTATTAAACCACCCCAGTTAATAATGATGCTGTGGATAATGTATTAAAACCACCCAGTTAATAATGATGCTGTGGATAATGTATTAAACCACCCAGTTAATAATGATGCTGTGGATAATGTATTAAAACCACCCCAGTTAATAATGATGCTGTGGATAATGTATTAAACCACCCAGTTAATAATGATGCTGTGGATAATGTATTAAAACCACCCAGTTAATAATGATGCTGTGGGGATAATGTATTAAACCACCCCAGTTAATAATGATGCTGTGGATAATGTATTAAAACCACCCCAGTTAATAATGATGCTGTGGATAATGTATTAAAACCACCCAGTTAATAATGATGCTGTGGATAATGTATTAAAACCGCCCCAGTTAATAATGATGCTGTGGATAATGTATTAAAACCACCCAGTTAATAATGATGCTGTGGGGATAATGTATTAAACCACCCCAGTTAATAATGATGCTGTGGATAATGTATTAAAACCACCCAGTTAATAACGATGCTGTGGATAATGTATTAAAACCACCCAGTTAATAACGATGCTGTGGATAATGTATTAAAACCACCCAGTTAATAATGATGCTGTGGATAATGTATTAAACCACCCCAGTTAATAATGATGCTGTGGATAATGTATTAAAACCACCCAGTTAATAATGATGCTGTGGATAATGTATTAAACCACCCAGTTAATAATGATGCTGTGGATAATGTATTAAAACCACCCCAGTTAATAATGATGCTGTGGATGTATTAAACCACCCCAGTTAATAATGATGCTGTGTATAATGTATTAAACCACCCAGTTAATAATGATGCTGTGGATAATGTATTAAAACCACCCCAGTTAATAATGATGCTGTGGATAATGTATTAAAACCACCCAGTTAATAACGATGCTGTGGATAATGTATTAAAACCACCCAGTTAATAACGATGCTGTGGATAATGTATTAAAACCACCCAGTTAATAATGATGCTGTGGATAATGTATTAAACCACCCCAGTTAATAATGATGCTGTGGATAATGTATTAAAACCACCCAGTTAATAATGATGCTGTGGATAATGTATTAAACCACCCAGTTAATAATGATGCTGTGGATAATGTATTAAAACCACCCCAGTTAATAATGATGCTGTGGATAATGTATTAAACCACCCCAGTTAATAATGATGCTGTGTATAATGTATTAAACCACCCAGTTAATAATGATGCTGTGGATAATGTATTAAAACCACCCCAGTTAATAATGATGCTGTGGATAATGTATTAAACCACCCCAGTTAATAATGATGCTGTGGATAATGTATTAAAACCACCCAGTTAATAATGATGCTGTGGATAATGTATTAAACCACCCAGTTAATAATGATGCTGTGGATAATGTATTAAAACCACCCAGTTAATAATGATGCTGTGGATAATGTATTAAAACCACCCAGTTAATAATGATGCTGTGGATAATGTATTAAAACCACCCAGTTAATAATGATGCTGTGGATAATGTATTAAAACCACCCAGTTAATAATGATGCTGTGGATAATGTATTAAACCACCCAGTTAATAATGATGCTGTGGATAATGTATTAAAACCACCCAGTTAATAATGATGCTGTGGATAATGTATTAAAACCACCCCAGTTAATAATGATGCTGTGGATAATGTATTAAAACCACCCAGTTAATAATGATGCTGTGGATAATGTATTAAACCACCCAGTTAATAATGATGCTGTGGATAATGTATTAAAACCACCCAGTTAATAATGATGCTGTGGATAATGTATTAAAACCACCCAGTTAATAATGATGCTGTGGATAATGTATTAAAACCACCCCAGTTAATAATGATGATGTGGCTAATGTATTAAAACCACCCAGTTAATAATGATGATGTGGCTAATGTATTAAAACCACCCAGTTAATAACGATGCTGTGGATAATGTATTAAACCACCCAGTTAATAATGATGCTGTGGATAATGTATTAAACCACCCCAGTTAATAATGATGCTGTGGATAATGTATTAAAACCACCCAGTTAATAATGATGCTGTGGATAATGTATTAAACCACCCAGTTAATAATGATGCTGTGGATAATGTATTAAAACCACCCCAGTTAATAATGATGCTGTGGATAATGTATTAAAACCACCCAGTTAATAATGATGCTGTGGATAATGTATTAAAACCACCCCAGTTAATAATGATGATGTGGCTAATGTATTAAAACCACCCAGTTAATAATGATGATGTGGCTAATGTATTAAAACCACCCAGTTAATAACGATGCTGTGGATAATGTATTAAACCACCCCAGTTAATAATGATGCTGTGGATAATGTATTAAACCACCCAGTTAATAACGATGCTGTGGATAATGTATTAAACCACCCCAGTTAATAATGATGCTGTGTATAATGTATTAAACCACCCAGTTAATAATGATGCTGTGGATAATGTATTAAACCACCCAGTTAATAACGATGCTGTGGATAATGTATTAAAACCACCCAGTTAATAATGATGCTGTGGATAATGTATTAAAACCACCCAGTTAATAACGATGCTGTGGATAATGTATTAAAACCACCCAGTTAATAATGATGCTGTGGGGATAATGTATTAAACCACCCCAGTTAATAATGATGCTGTGGATAATGTATTAAAACCACCCAGTTAATAATGATGCTGTGGATGATGTATTAAACCACCCAGTTAATAATGATGCTGTGGATAATGTATTAAAACTACCCAGTTAATAATGATGCTGTGGATAATGTATTAAAACCACCCAGTTAATAATGATGCTGTGGATAATGTATTAAAACCACCCAGTTAATAATGATGCTGTGGATGATGTATTAAAACCACCCAGTTAATAATGATGCTGTGGATAATGTATTAAACCACCCAGTTAATAATGATGCTGTGGATAATGTATTAAACCACCCAGTTAATAATGATGCTGTGGATGATGTATTAAAACCACCCCAGTTAATAATGATGCTGTGGATAATGTATTAAAACCACCCAAGTTAATAATGATGCTGTGGATAATGTATTAAACCACCCCAGTTAATAATGATGCTGTGTATAATGTATTAAAACCACCCAGTTAATAATGATGCTGTGGGTGATGTATTAAACCACCCCAGTTAATAATGATGCTGTGGATGATGTATTAAAACCACCCAGTTAATAATGATGCTGTGGATAATGTATTAAACCACCCCAGTTAATAATGATGCTGTGGATAAGGTATTAAACCACCCAGTTAATAATGATGCTGTGGATGATGTATTAAAACCACCCCAGTTAATAATGATGCTGTGGATAATGTATTAAAACCACCCAAGTTAATAATGATGCTGTGGATAATGTATTAAACCACCCCAGTTAATAATGATGCTGTGTATAATGTATTAAAACCACCCCAGTTAA
>NC_138298.1:43915000-43965000 GCF_965601325.2 Salmo salar
GGAGGAGGAGAGGGAGGGAGGAGGGGAGGGGGGAGGAGGGGAGGAGAGGGGGAGGAGGGGGGGAGGGAGGAGAGGAGAGGGGAGAGGAGGAGGGGAGAGGAGGAGGGGAGAGGAGGAGAGGGGGAGGAGGAGGAGAGGGGAGGTAGGAGGGGAGAGGGAGAGGAGGAGGGAGGAGAGGGAGGGAGGGAGGGAGGATGAGGAGGAGGTGATGGGAAAGGAGGGAGGGAGGAGAGGAGGGAGGTACGTGAGGATGAGGAGGGGCGAGGAGAGAAAGAAAGATAAGAAACAAACTATCACTTGACCAACAAAAAAAAAAGGGACGAGAGGTGACAAAGATTTCAGGTGAGAATAAAGTGTGAATGGAGAAGGGTGGAGGGCTCACCCTCTTGTCCAGGGTCCTCTCCCTAACGAAGCCCAGGAGCTGGTCGTTAACCAGGTTCAGGTCTTTCTTCCCGGCGTTGATGATGGTCACGATGACGTCGTGACGGATCGCCTCCTCTGGGTCGTGCGATCGCACTTTCAGGAACTCTTGATTGGACGATACAGACATATTTGGTTAGGGCAGCGTCTCCACAAACTCTCCGTTCATGGGACTTTCGAAAAAAGGTCCCCGTGAGGTCTTTAAAAACCAGGTCTGGGACTGTTCATTCAGACACCTACCTACCTGTGAGATCTTTAACCAGGTCTGGACTGTTCATCAGGACACCTACCTACCTGTGAGATCTTTAACCAGGTCTGGACTGTTCATCAGACACCTACCTACCTGTGAGATCTTTAACCAGGTCTGGACTGTTCATCAGACACCTACCTACCTGTGAGATCTTTAACCAGGTCTGGACTGTTCATCAGACACCTACCTACCTGTGAGATCTTTAACCAGGTCTGGACTGTTCATCAGACACCTACCTACCTGTGAGATCTTTAAAACCAGGTCTGGACTGTTCATCAGACACCTACCTACCTGTGAGATCTTTAACCAGGTCTGGACTGTTCATCAGACACCTACCTACCTGTGAGATCTTTAACCAGGTCTGGACTGTTCATCAGACACCTACCTACCTGTGAGATCTTTAACCAGGTCTGGACTGTTCATCAGACACCTACCTACCTGTGAGATCTTTAACCAGGTCTGGACTGTTCATCAGACACCTACCTACCTGTGAGATCTTTAAAACCAGGTCTGGACTGTTCATCAGACACCTACCTACCTGTGAGATCTTTAACCAGGTCTGGACTGTTCATCAGACACCTACCTACCTGTGAGATCTTTAAAACCAGGTCTGGACTGTTCATCAGACACCTACCTACCTGTGAGATCTTTAAAACCAGGTCTGGACTGTTCATCAGACACCTACCTACCTGTGAGATCTTTAACCAGGTCTGGACTGTTCATCAGACACCTACCTACCTGTGAGATCTTTAACCAGGTCTGGACTGTTCATCAGACACCTACCTACCTGTGAGATCTTTAACCAGGTCTGGACTGTTCATCAGACACCTACCCGTGAGATCTTTAGCCAGGTCTAGGACTGGTTCATCAGACACCTACCTACCTGTGAGATCTTTAACCAGGTCTGGACTGTTCATCAGACACCTACCTACCTGTGAGATCTTTAAAACCAGGTCTGGACTGTTCATCAGACACCTACCCGTGAGATCTTTAGGCCAGGTCTGGATGGTTCATCAGACAGTGGGAAGCGAACTTGACTGACTCAAGCCTCACTGGGACATGGATGTCATTGAACCTGGGGATGGAATACACACACATCTTGTTAACGCAATGCACCTCTACTACTACTACTACTACTACTACGTGTGTGTGTGTGTGTGTGTGTAACGAGTGTGTCTCACCGTCCCAGGAAGCATTGCCACAGCGGTCTGTTCTGAGTGGCCAGTTCCGAGTCTTTGGCTCCAAACAGTTTAGCCAGTAGTCTGACCACAGCTAGACGCTCTTCGCCGTCATTACTCTGCAACACACAGATAAAATTAGACTTTAAATAGATTTTAATTCAACGGTCGTCATTTCTTTTTTGGGGTCTAGTAGGTGGTGTGTGTGTGTGTGTGTGTGTGTTCAGGGTTTTTTCTGGATCGAAATGGGGCTTAGGCGGTGGGCTTGGCGTAAGGCTGGGTAGATCTTATTTTACTATATACACCGGTATTGACTTTCTTCTACACTGAACAACAATATAAAAACGTAACATGTAAAAAGTGTTGATTTCATGTTTTATGAGCTGAATTAAAATGTTCCAGACACACAAAAAAAAAGCTTCTCTCTCTCTCTCTCTCAAATTTCGTGCACTAATTTTGTTTCCATCCCTGTTTAGTGAGCATTTCTCCTTTTGCCAAGATAATCCATCCACCTGACAGGTGTGGCATATCAAGAAACTGATTAAACAGAATGGTCATTCCACAGGTGCACCTTGTGCTGGGGGACAATTTTAAAAAAGGCCACTCTAAAATGTGCAGTTTTGTCACAACAACACAATGCCACAGATGTCTGAAGTTGAGGGAGCGTGCAATTGGCGTGTTGACTGCAGGAATGTCCACCAGAGCTGTTGCCAGAGAACTGAGTGTTCATTTCTCTACCATAAGCCGCCTCCAACGTAATTTTAGAGAAATTGGCAGTACGTCCAACCGGCGTCTCAACTGCAGACCCACGTGTACGGCGTCGTGTGGGCGAGCGGTTTGCTGATGTCAACGTTGTGAACAGAGGGCCCCATGGTGGAGGTGGGGTTATGGTATGGGCCCCATGGTGGAGGTGGGGTTATGGTATTGGCCCCATGGTGGAGGTGGGGTTATGGTATTGGGCCCCATGGTGGAGGTGGGGTTATGGTATTGGGCCCCATGGTGGAGGTGGGGTTATGGTATTGGGCCCCATGGTGGAGGTGGGGTTATGGTATTGGGCCCCATGGTGGAGGTGGGGTTATGGTATTGGGCCCCATGGTGGAGGTGGGGTTATGGTATTGGGCCCCATGGTGGAGACGGGTGACTACTTCCTCATATGAACTGTGCGTTCGTAATTTTAGGTTCTGTATATAAAACAGTATTTTAAAATGTTTGGTTTGTTAAAAATGTGATACGACAGCCTGATACCAGTGATAATGTAGCTAATACAGCCTGATACCAGTGATAATGTAGACCTAAATCTACAGTCAGGACAAACGGAGCTATACAGCCTGATACCAGTGATAATGTAGACCTAAATCTACAGTCAGGACAAACGTAGCGTAGCGATACAGCCTGATACCAGAGATAATGTAGCTAATACAGCCTGATACCAGTGATAATGTAGCTAATACAGCCTGATACCAGTGATAATGTAGCTAATACAGCCTGATACCAGAGATAATGTAGCTAATACAGCCTGATGCCAGTGATAATGTAGCTAATACAGCCTGATACCAGTAATAATGTAGCTAATACAGCCTGATACCAGTGATAATGTAGCTAATACAGCCTGATAACAGTGATAATGTAGACCTAAATCTACAGTCAGGACAAACGTGGCTAATACAGCCTGATTCCAGTGATAATGTAGACCTAAATCTACAGTCAGGACAAACATAGCTATACAGCCTGATACCAGAGATAATGTAGACCTAAATCTAAAGTCAGGACAAACGTAGCGTAGCTAATATAGCCTGATACCAGTGATAATGTAGACCTAAATCTACAGTCAGGACAAACATAGCTATACAGCCTGATACCAGAGATAATGTAGACCTAAATCTACAGTCAGGACAAACGTAGCGTAGCTAATACAGCCTGATACCAGTGATAATGTAGACCTAAATCTAAAGTCAGGACAAACGTAGCGTAGCTAATACAGCCTGATACCAGTGATAATGTAGCTAATACAGCCTGATGCCAGTGATAATGTAGCTAATACAGCCTGATACCAGTGATAATGTAGCTAATACAGCCTGATGCCAGTGATAATGTAGCTAATACAGCCTGATACCAGTGATAATGTAGCTAATACAGCCTGATACCAGTGATAATGTAGCTAATACAGCCTGATACCAGTGATAATGTAGCTAATACAGCCTGATACCAGTGATAATGTAGCTAATACAGCCTGATACCAGTAATAATGTAGCTAATACAGCCTGATACCAGTGATAATGTAGCTAATACAGCCTGATACCAGAGATAATGTAGCTAATACAGCCTGATACCAGTGATAATGTAGCTAATACAGCCTGATAACAGTGATAATGTAGACCTAAATCTACAGTCAGGACAAACGTAGCGTAGCTAATACAGCCTGATACCAGTGAATTAAATGTAGCTAATACAGCCTGATACCAGTGATAATGTAGCTAATACAGCCTGATTCCAGTGATAATGTAGACCCTAAATCAGCATGTTGTTTGTGCAACGGTATCTTCTAAATCAACGAGGAATAAGTGAAGCATGAATATGCTAGCTACATGAAGTAGCTAAGTGAAAACATTTAATGTAGCCAAAGATTATAGGGTCCCCTGGGAAACACTGACCAACACTTTGGTTCCTACCTTGTCACAATAACTCGTCCCTGGCATGTAGAGATGTTCAGGACTAGTTTATTACTGGCCACCCATTCCAAAACAGACTGTAGCTCTTTGTTAAGCGTTTCAGTGACTTCATTAGCTGTGGTTGCTGATGCGTAGAAGGTTGAATCATCAACATATTGTACTTATTTTCTTCATTTATTTAACTCGGCAAGTCAGCTAAGAACAAATTCTTATTTTCAATGACGGCCTACCGGGGGAACAGTGGGGGTTAACTGCCTTGTTCAGGGGGCAGAAAGACAGATTTTCACCTTGTCAGCTCGGGGGATTCGATCTTGCAACCTTTCGGTTACTAGTCAAACGCTCTAACCGCTAGGCCGCCCGCCTCCTCCTCTAACCGCCAGGCCGCCCGCCTCCTCCTCTAACCGCCAGGCCGCCCGCCTCCTCCTCTAACCGCCAGGCCGCCCGCCTCCTCCTCCTCTAACCGCCAGGCCGCCCGCCTCCTCCTCCTCTAACCGCCAGGCCGCCCGCCTCCTCCTCCTCTAACCGCCAGGCCGCCCGCCTCCTCCTCCTCTAACCGCCAGGCCGCCCGCCTCCTCCTCCTCTAACCGCTAGGCCGCCCGCCTCCTCCTCCTCTAACCGCCAGGCCGCCCGCCTCCTCCTCCTCTAACCGCTAGGCCGCCCGCCTCCTCCTCCTCTAACCGCCAGGCCGCCCGCCTCCTCCTCCTCTAACCGCCAGGCCGCCCGCCTCCTCCTCCTCCTCCTCTAACCGCCAGGCCGCCCGCCCGCCTCCTCCTCTAACCGCCAGGCCGCCCGCCTCCTCCTCCTCTAACCGCCAGGCCGCCCGCCTCCTCCTCTAACCGCCAGGCCGCCCGCTGCCTCCTCTAACCGCCAGGCCGCCCGCCGCCTCCTCTAACCGCTAGGCCACCCGCCTCCTCTAACCACTAGGCCACCCGCCTCCTCTAACCACTAGGCTACCCGCCTCCTCTAACCACTAGGCTACCCGCCTCCTCTAACCACTAGGCTACCCGCCTCCTCTAACCACTAGGCTACCCGCCTCCTCCTCCTCCTCTAACCGCCAGGCCGCCCGCCCGCCTCCTCCTCTAACCGCCAGGCCGCCCGCCTCCTCCTCCTCTAACCGCCAGGCCGCCCGCCTCCTCCTCCTCCTCTAACCGCCAGCCCGCCTCCTCCTCTAACCGCCAGGCCGCCCGCCTCCTCCTCCTCTAACCGCCAGGCCGCCCGCCTCCTCCTCCTCTAACCGCTAGGCCGCCCGCCTCCTCCTCTAACCGCCAGGCCGCCCGCCTCCTCCTCCTCTAACCGCCAGGCCGCCCGCCTCCTCCTCCTCTAACCGCCAGGCCGCCCGCCTCCTCCTCCTCTAACCGCCAGGCCGCCCGCCTCCTCCTCCTCTAACCGCTAGGCCGCCCGCCTCCTCCTCCTCTAACCGCCAGGCCGCCCGCCTCCTCCTCCTCTAACCACTAGGCTACCCGCCTCCTCTAACCACTAGGCTACCCGCCTCCTCTAACCACTAGGCCACCCGCCTCCTCCTCCTCCTCTAACCGCCAGGCCGCCCGCCCGCCTCCTCCTCTAACCGCCAGGCCGCCCGCCTCCTCCTCCTCTAACCGCCAGGCCGCCCGCCTCCTCCTCCTCCTCCTCTAACCGCCAGGCCGCCCGCCCGCCTCCTCCTCTAACCGCCAGGCCGCCCGCCCGCCTCCTCCTCTAACCGCCAGGCCGCCCGCCTCCTCCTCCTCTAACCGCCAGGCCGCCCGCCTCCTCCTCCTCTAACCGCCAGGCCGCCCGCCTCCTCCTCCTCTAACCGCCAGGCCGCCCGCCTCCTCCTCCTCTAACCGCCAGGCCGCCCGCCTCCTCCTCCTCCTCTAACCGCCAGGCCGCCCGCCCGCCTCCTCCTCTAACCGCCAGGCCGCCCGCCTCCTCCTCCTCTAACCGCCAGGCCGCCCGCCTCCTCCTCTAACGCCAGGCCGCCCGCCTCCTCCTCTAACCGCCAGGCCGCCCGCCGCCTCCTCTAACCGCCAGGCCGCCCGCCGCCTCCTCTAACCGCCAGGCCGCCCGCCGCCTCCTCTAACCGCTAGGCCACCCGCCTCCTCTAACCACTAGGCCACCCGCCTCCTCTAACCACTAGGCTACCCGCCTCCTCTAACCACTAGGCTACCTGCCGCCTCCTCTAACCACTAGGCTACCTGCCGCCTCCTCTAACCACTAGGCTACCTGCCGCCTCCTCTAACCACTAGGCTACCTGCCGCCTCCTCTAACCACTAGGCTACCCGCCGCCTCCTCTAACCACTAGGCTACCCGCCTCCTCTAACCACTAGGCTACCTGCCTCCTCCTCTAACCACTAGGCTACCTGCCTCCTCCTCTAACCACTAGGCTACCTGCCTCCTCCTCTAACCACTAGGCTACCCGCCTCCTCTAACCACTAGGCTACCTGCCTCCTCTAACCACCAGGCTACCTGCCTCCTCTAACCACCAGGCTACCTGCCTCCTCTAACCACCAGGCTACCTGCCTCCTCTAACCACCAGGCTACCTGCCTCCTCTAACCACTAGGCTACCCGCCTCCTCTAACCACCAGGCTACCCGCCTCCTCTAACCACCAGGCTACCCGCCTCCTCTAACCACTAGGCTACCTGCCTCCTCTAACCACTAGGCTACCTGCCTCCCCCCTCTAAACACTAGGCTACCCGCCTCCTCTAACCATTAGGCTACCCGCCTCCTCTAACCACCAGGCTACCCGCCTCCTCTAACCACTTGGCTACCTGCCTCCTCTAACAGGAAATGCAGACATTAATGAAAATAGTTTTAGGTCTAATTAACAGGCCCCTCATCCTGATAGTGGCAGTGCCAAACTGTAGAGGTTTTAAAAGCTAATTAAAAACGCAAGTCTATACATTTTGCCATGGCTTATTTTATCTGACTGACTCAAAACATAAAATATTATTATTATATTTTTTTTTTACTCTTTGGACATAAGCGGCCCGAAGAAACCACTTACGAGGCCTGCCCAAGACATTTAAAAACTCTAGCTGGGGCATGACGGACGTGAGCAGCAGAGGGTCGATGTCCTCTATACCTTGAGTTTAAACTCTAGCTGGGGCATGACGGACGTGAGCAGCAGAGGGTCGATGTCCTCTATACCTTGAGTTTAAACTCTAGCTGGGGCATGACGGACGTGAGCAGCAGAGGGTCGATGTCCTCTATACCTTGAGTTTAAACTCTAGCTGGGGCATGACGGACGTGAGCAGCAGAGGGTCGATGTCCTCTATACCTTGAGTTTAAACTCTAGCTGGGGCATGACGGACGTGAGCAGCAGAGGGTCGATGTCCTCTATACCTTGAGTTTAAACTCTAGCTGGGGCATGACGGACGTGAGCAGCAGAGGGTCGATGTCCTCTATACCTTGAGTTTAAACTCTAGCTGGGGCATGACGGACGTGAGCAGCAGAGGGTCGATGTCCTCTATACCTTGAGTTTAAACTCTAGCTGGGGCATGACGGACGTGAGCAGCAGAGGGTCGATGTCCTCTATACCTTGAGTTTAAACTCTAGCTGGGGCATGACGGACGTGAGCAGCAGAGGGTCGATGTCCTCTATACCTTGAGTTTAAACTCTAGCTGGGGCATGACGGACGTGAGCAGCAGAGGGTCGATGTCCTCTATACCTTGAGTTTAAACTCTAGCTGGGGCATGACGGACGTGAGCAGCAGAGGGTCGATGTCCTCTATACCTTGAGTTTAAACTCTAGCTGGGGCATGACGGACGTGAGCAGCAGAGGGTCGATGGAGAACAGCTCCTGGATCAGATCAAACACGTGTTCTGACAGATCGCTGACTGAAGACTTGCCCATCACCAGCACCTGGTTAAAGAACTGGATGGGGGAGGGAGAGAGGGAGAGGCAGGGGGAGGGGGAGAGAGGCAGAGGGAGGGTGAGAGAGAGAGGCAGAGGGAGGGTGAGAGAGAGGCAGAGGGAGAGAGAGAGGGAGAGGCAGGGGAGGGGGAGAGAGGCAGAGGGAGGGTGAGAGAGAGAGGCAGAGGGAGGGTGAGAGAGAGAGGCAGAGAGGGAGAGAGGGGGAGAGGCAGAGAGGGAGAGGCAGGGGAGGGAGGGGAGGGAGGGAGAGGCAGAGGGAGGGGGAGAGAGAGGCAGAGGGAGAGGGAGGGTGAGAGGCAGAGGGAGGGTGAGAGAGAGGCAGAGGGAGAGAGAGGCAGAGGGAGAGAGAGAGAGAGGCAGAGGGAGAGAGAGGCAGAAGAAGAGAGAGGCAGGGGGGAGAGAGAGGCAGGGGGGAGAGAGAGGCAGGGGGGAGAGAGAGGCAGGGGGGAGAGAGAGGCAGGGGGGAGAGAGAGGCAGGGGGAGAAAGAGAGAGAGGGAGAGAGAGGCAGAGGGAGAGAGAGAGAGAGGCAGAGGGAGGGAGGGAGGGAGGGAGGGAGGGAGGGAGGGAGGGAGGGAGGGAGGGAGGGAGGGAGGGAGGGAGGGATGGAGGGAGGGAGAGAGGCAGAGGTTTACACACATTATAGGTACATATATAGTGTATAGTACAGGTAAATACAGTTGAAGTCAGAAGTTTACATACACCTTAGCCAAATACATTTAAACTCAGTGTTTCACAATTCCTGCCATTTAATCCTAGTAAAAATTCCCTGTCTTAGGTCAGTTAGGATCACCGCTTTATTTTAAGAATGTGAAATGTCAGAATAATAGTAGAGAGAATGATTTATTTCAGCTTTTATTTATTTCATCACATTCCCAGTGGGTCAGAAGTTCACATATAAACTCAATTAGTATTTGGTAGCATTGCCTTTAAATTGTTTAACTTGGGTCAAACGTTTCGGGTAGCCTTCCACAAGCTTCCCACAATAAGTTGGGTGAATTTCGGCCCAATCCTCCTGACAGAGCTGGTCAGGTTTGTAGGCCTGAACGTAAACTTCCGACTTCAACTGTATTTACATATATACCTCTACTATACTCATATATATAGATATAGATATATAGTGCATAGTATAGGTATATATATAGTGTATAGTACAGGTAGGTATGTGTATAGCATATATATATATATATATATATATATAGTGTATAGTACAGGTAGGTATGTGTATAGTATATATATATAGTGTATAGTACAGGTATATATATAGTGTGTATATATATATATATATATAGTGTATAGTATAGGTATATATATATGTACAGAGTATAGTACAGGTATATATATATAGTGTATATATAGTGTATAGCATAGGTATATATATATAGTGTATAGTATAGGTATATATATATATAGTGTATAGTATAGGTATATACATATATAGTGTATATATAGTGTATAGTATAGGTATATATATATATATATATAGTGTATATATAGTGTATAGTATAGGTATATATATATAGTGTATAGTATAGGTATATATATATAGTGTATATATAGTGTATAGTATAGGTATATATATAGTGTATAGTACAGGTATATATATATAGTGTATATATAGTGTATAGTATAGGTATATATATATAGTGTATATATAGTGTATAGTATAGGTATATATTTATAGTGTATATATAGTGTATAGTATAGGTATAAATATATAGTGTATAGTATAGGTATATATAATATATATATATATATATATATATATATATATATATATATATATATATATAGTGTATAGTATAGGTATATATATATATATATATATACACAGAGTATAGTACAGGTATATATATAGTGTATAGTATAGGTATATATATATAGTGTATATATAGTGTATAGTATAGGTATATATATATAGTGTATAGTATAGGTATATATATATATAGTGTATAGTATAGGTATATATATAGTGTATAGTACAGATATATATATATAGTGTATAGGTATATATATATATATACAGAGTATAGTACAGGTATATATATATATATATATATATAGTGTATAGTATAGGTATATATATATATATATATATACAGAGTATAGTACAGGTATATATATATAGTGTATATATAGTGTATAGTATAGGTATATATATATATAGTGTATAGTATAGGTATATATATATATATAGTGTATAGTATAGGTATATATATAGTGTATAGTACAGGTATATATATATATAGTGTATATATAGTGTATAGTATAGGTATATATATATAGTGTATAGTATAGGTATATATATATAGTGTATAGTATAGGTATATATATAGTGTATAGTACAGGTATATAAGTGAACAGGTACTAACGTTTGCGATGCATGTTTCTATGGTCTGAACGGTCCTCTTCAGCAGCGTCTTGGCCAAGTCGTAAGCCTGTTTATTCAGATTCTGGACAGGAGGAGAGAGGATTAAACATCAACAGGGTATCAGGCTGATCAGTACGGGGAGTTTTACCTTGTGGGCAGGTATCAGGTTGATCAGTATGGGGAGTTTTACCTTGTGAGCAGGTATCAGGTTGATCAGTACGGGGAGTTTTACCTTGTGGGCAGGTATCAGGCTGATCAGTACGGGGAGTTTTACCTTGTGGGCAGGTATCAGGCTGATCAGTATGGGGAGTTTTACCTTGTGGGCAGGTATCAGGCTGATCAGTATGGGGAGTTTTACCTTGTGAGCAGGTATCAGGTTGATCAGGATGGGGAGTTTTACCTTGTGAGCAGGTATCAGGCTGATCAGTACGGGGAGTTTTACCTTGTGAGCAGGTATCAGGTTGATCAGTACGGGGAGTTTTACCTTGTGGGCAGGTATCAGGCTGATCAGGATGGGGAGTTTTACCTTGTGGGCAGGTATCAGGTTGATCAGTACGGGGAGTTTTACCTTGTGGGCAGGTATCAGGCTGATCAGTACGGGGAGTTTTACCTTGTGGGCAGGTATCAGGCTGATCAGGACGGGGAGTTTTACCTTGTGGGCAGGTATCAGGCTGATCAGTACGGGGAGTTTTACCTTGTGAGCAGGTATCAGGCTGATAGGGATGGGGAGTTTTACCTTGTGGGCAGGTATCAGGTTGATCAGTATGGGGAGTTTTACCTTGTGGGCAGGTATCAGGCTGATCAGTACGGGGAGTTTTACCTTGTGGGCAGGTATCAGGTTGATCAGGATGGGGAGTTTTACCTTGTGAGCAGGTATCAGGCTGATCAGTACGGGGAGTTTTACCTTGTGGGCAGGTATCAGGTTGATCAGGATGGGGAGTTTTACCTTGTGAGCAGGTATCAGGTTGATCAGTACGGGGAGTTTTACCTTGTGGGCAGGTATCAGGTTGATCAGTATGGGGAGTTTTACCTTGTGGGCAGGTATCAGGTTGATCAGTATGGGGAGTTTTACCTTGTGGGCAGGTATCAGGCTGATCAGTATGGGGAGTTTTACCTTGTGAGCAGGTATCAGGCTGATCAGTACGGGGAGTTTTACCTTGTGGGCAGGTATCAGGCTGATCAGGATGGTGTATTACCTTGTGAGCAGGTATCAGGTTGATCAGGATGGGGAGTTTTACCTTGTGGGCAGGTATCAGGCTGATCAGTACGGGGAGTTTTACCTTGTGGGCAGGTATCAGGCTGATCAGTACGGGGAGTTTTACCTTGTGGGCAGGTATCGGGTTGATCAGTATGGGGAGTTTTACCTTGTGGGCAGGTATCAGGTTGATCAGGATGGGGAGTTTTACCTTGTGAGCAGGTATCAGGCTGATCAGGATGGGGAGTTTTACCTTGTGGGCAGGTATCAGGTTGATCAGGATGGGGAGTTTTACCTTGTGGGCAGGTATCAGGCTGATCAGTATGGGGAGTTTTACCTTGTGAGCAGGTATCAGGCTGATCAGTACGGGGAGTTTTACCTTGTGGGCAGGTATCAGGTTGATCAGTATGGGGAGTTTTACCTTGTGGGCAGGTATCAGGCTGATCAGTACGGGGAGTTTTACCTTGTGGGCAGGTATCAGGTTGATCAGGACGGGGAGTTTTACCTTGTGGGCAGGTATCAGGTTGATCAGTACGGGGAGTTTTACCTTGTGGGCAGGTATCAGGTTGATCAGTACGGGGAGTTTTACCTTGTGGGCAGGTATCAGGTTGATCAGTACGGGGAGTTTTACCTTGTGGGCAGGTATCAGGTTGATCAGGATGGGGAGTTTTACCTTGTGGGCAGGTATCAGGTTGATCAGGATGGGGAGTTTTACCTTGTGGGCAGGTATCAGGTTGATCAGTACGGGGAGTTTTACCTTGTGGGCAGGTATCAGGTTGATCAGGATGGGGAGTTTTACCTTGTGGGCAGGTATCAGGTTGATCAGGATGGGGAGTTTTACCTTGTGGGCAGGTATCAGGTTGATCAGTACGGGGAGTTTTACCTTGTGGGCAGGTATCAGGTTGATCAGTATGGGGAGTTTTACCTTGTGGGCAGGTATCAGGTTGATCAGTATGGGGAGTTTTACCTTGTGGGCAGGTATCAGGCTGATAGGGATGGGGAGTTTTACCTTGTGGGCAGGTATCAGGTTGATCAGGATGGGGAGTTTTACCTTGTGGGCAGGTATCAGGTTGATCAGGATGGGGAGTTTTACCTTGTGGGCAGGTATCAGGCTGATCAGTATGGGGAGTTTTACCTTGTGGGCAGGTATCAGGTTGATCAGGATGGGGAGTTTTACCTTGTGGGCAGGTATCAGGTTGATCAGTACGGGGAGTTTTACCTTGTGGGCAGGTATCAGGCTGATCAGTATGGGGAGTTTTACCTTGTGAGCAGGTATCAGGCTGATCAGGATGGTGTATTACCTTGTGAGCAGGTATCAGGCTGATCAGTATGGGGAGTTTTACCTTGTGAGCAGGTATCAGGCTGATCAGTACGGGGAGTTTTACCTTGTGGGCAGGTATCAGGCTGATCAGGATGGTGTATTACCTTGTGAGCAGGTATCAGGTTGATCAGGATGGGGAGTTTTACCTTGTGGGCAGGTATCAGGCTGATCAGGATGGGGAGTTTTACCTTGTGAGCAGGTATCAGGTTGATCAGGATGGGGAGTTTTACCTTGTGGGCAGGTATCAGGCTGATCAGTACGGGGAGTTTTACCTTGTGGGCAGGTATCAGGCTGATCAGTACGGGGAGTTTTACCTTGTGGGCAGGTATCGGGTTGATCAGTATGGGGAGTTTTACCTTGTGGGCAGGTATCAGGTTGATCAGGATGGGGAGTTTTACCTTGTGGGCAGGTATCAGGCTGATCAGGATGGGGAGTTTTACCTTGTGGGCAGGTATCAGGTTGATCAGGATGGGGAGTTTTACCTTGTGGGCAGGTATCAGGTTGATCAGTACGGGGAGTTTTACCTTGTGGGCAGGTATCAGGTTGATCAGTATGGGGAGTTTTACCTTGTGGGCAGGTATCAGGCTGATCAGTATGGGGAGTTTTACCTTGTGGGCAGGTATCAGGTTGATCAGGATGGGGAGTTTTACCTTGTGGGCAGGTATCAGGTTGATCAGTACGGGGAGTTTTACCTTGTGGGCAGGTATCAGGTTGATCAGTACGGGGAGTTTTACCTTGTGGGCAGGTATCAGGCTGATCAGTATGGGGAGTTTTACCTTGTGGGCAGGTATCAGGCTGATCAGTATGGGGAGTTTTACCTTGTGGGCAGGTATCAGGTTGATCAGGATGGGGAGTTTTACCTTGTGGGCAGGTATCAGGTTGATCAGTACGGGGAGTTTTACCTTGTGGGCAGGTATCAGGTTGATCAGTATGGGGAGTTTTACCTTGTGGGCAGGTATCAGGCTGATCAGTATGGGGAGTTTTACCTTGTGGGCAGGTATCAGGTTGATCAGTATGGGGAGTTTTACCTTGTGGGCAGGTATCAGGTTGATCAGTATGGGGAGTTTTACCTTGTGGGCAGGTATCAGGTTGATCAGTACGGGGAGTTTTACCTTGTGGGCAGGTATCAGGTTGATCAGTATGGGGAGTTTTACCTTGTGAGCAGGTATCAGGTTGATCAGTACGGGGAGTTTTACCTTGTGGGCAGGTATCAGGTTGATCAGGATGGGGAGTTTTACCTTGTGGGCAGGTATCAGGTTGATCAGTACGGGGAGTTTTACCTTGTGGGCAGGTATCAGGTTGATCAGTATGGGGAGTTTTACCTTGTGGGCAGGTATCAGGTTATCAGTACGGGGAGTTTTACCTTGTGAGCAGGTATCAGGTTGATCAGTATGGGGAGTTTTACCTTGTGGGCAGGTATCAGGCTGATCAGTACGGGGAGTTTTACCTTGTGAGCAGGTATCAGGTTGATCAGTATGGGGAGTTTTACCTTGTGGGCAGGTATCAGGCTGATCAGTATGGGGAGTTTTACCTTGTGAGCAGGTATCAGGTTGATCAGTATGGGGAGTTTTACCTTGTGAGCAGGTATCAGGTTGATCAGTATGGGGAGTTTTACCTTGTGAGCAGGTATCAGGTTGATCAGTATGGGGAGTTTTACCTTGTGGGCAGGTATCAGGTTGATCAGTACGGGGAGTTTTACCTTGTGAGCAGGTATCAGGTTGATCAGTATGGGGAGTTTTACCTTGTGGGCAGGTATCAGGTTGATCAGTATGGGGAGTTTTACCTTGTGAGCAGGTATCAGGTTGATCAGTATGGGGAGTTTTACCTTGTGAGCAGGTATCAGGTTGATCAGTATGGGGAGTTTTACCTTGTGGGCAGGTATCAGGTTGATCAGGATGGGGAGTTTTACCTTGTGGGCAGGTATCAGGTTGATCAGTATGGGGAGTTTTACCTTGTGGGCAGGTATCAGGTTGATCAGTATGGGGAGTTTTACCTTGTGGGCAGGTATCAGGCTGATCAGTACGGGGAGTTTTACCTTGTGGGCAGGTATCAGGTTGATCAGGATGGGGAGTTTTACCTTGTGGGCAGGTATCAGGTTGATCAGGATGGGGAGTTTTACCTTGTGGGCAGGTATCAGGTTGATCAGGATGGGGAGTTTTACCTTGTGGGCAGGTATCAGGTTGATCAGGATGGGGAGTTTTACCTTGTGGGCAGGTATCAGGCTGATCAGTACGGGGAGTTTTACCTTGTGGGCAGGTATCAGGTTGATCAGTATGGGGAGTTTTACCTTGTGGGCAGGTATCAGGTTGATCAGTACGGGGAGTTTTACCTTGTGGGCAGGTATCAGGTTGATCAGGATGGGGAGTTTTACCTTGTGGGCAGGTATCAGGTTGATCAGGATGGGGAGTTTTACCTTGTGGGCAGGTATCAGGTTGATCAGTACGGGGAGTTTTACCTTGTGGGCAGGTATCAGGCTGATCAGTACGGTGTATTACCTTGTGGGCAGGTATCAGGTTGATCAGGATGGGGAGTTTTACCTTGTGGGCAGGTATCAGGTTGATCAGTACGGGGAGTTTTACCTTGTGAGCAGGTATCAGGTTGATCAGTATGGGGAGTTTTACCTTGTGGGCAGGTATCAGGCTGATCAGTACGGGGAGTTTTACCTTGTGGGCAGGTATCAGGTTGATCAGGATGGGGAGTTTTACCTTGTGAGCAGGTATCAGGCTGATCAGGATGGGGAGTTTTACCTTGTGGGCAGGTATCAGGTTGATCAGTACGGGGAGTTTTACCTTGTGGGCAGGTATCAGGTTGATCAGGATGGGGAGTTTTACCTTGTGGGCAGGTATCAGGCTGATCAGGATGGGGAGTTTTACCTTGTGAGCAGGTATCAGGTTGATCAGTACGGGGAGTTTTACCTTGTGGGCAGGTATCAGGTTGATCAGTATGGGGAGTTTTACCTTGTGGGCAGGTATCAGGTTGATCAGTACGGGGAGTTTTACCTTGTGAGCAGGTATCAGGTTGATCAGTATGGGGAGTTTTACCTTGTGGGCAGGTATCAGGCTGATCAGTACGGGGAGTTTTACCTTGTGGGCAGGTATCAGGTTGATCAGGATGGGGAGTTTTACCTTGTGAGCAGGTATCAGGCTGATCAGGATGGGGAGTTTTACCTTGTGGGCAGGTATCAGGTTGATCAGTATGGGGAGTTTTACCTTGTGAGCAGGTATCAGGTTGATCAGGATGGGGAGTTTTACCTTGTGGGCAGGTATCAGGTTGATCAGGATGGGGAGTTTTACCTTGTGGGCAGGTATCAGGTTGATCAGGATGGGGAGTTTTACCTTGTGGGCAGGTATCAGGTTGATCAGGATGGGGAGTTTTACCTTGTGGGCAGGTATCAGGCTGATCAGTACGGGGAGTTTTACCTTGTGGGCAGGTATCAGGTTGATCAGTATGGGGAGTTTTACCTTGTGGGCAGGTATCAGGTTGATCAGTATGGGGAGTTTTACCTTGTGGGCAGGTATCAGGCTGATCAGTACGGGGAGTTTTACCTTGTGGGCAGGTATCAGGTTGATCAGGATGGGGAGTTTTACCTTGTGAGCAGGTATCAGGCTGATCAGGATGGGGAGTTTTACCTTGTGGGCAGGTATCAGGTTGATCAGTATGGGGAGTTTTACCTTGTGAGCAGGTATCAGGTTGATCAGTATGGGGAGTTTTACCTTGTGAGCAGGTATCAGGTTGATCAGTATGGGGAGTTTTACCTTGTGGGCAGGTATCAGGTTGATCAGGATGGGGAGTTTTACCTTGTGGGCAGGTATCAGGTTGATCAGTATGGGGAGTTTTACCTTGTGGGCAGGTATCAGGTTGATCAGTATGGGGAGTTTTACCTTGTGGGCAGGTATCAGGCTGATCAGTACGGGGAGTTTTACCTTGTGGGCAGGTATCAGGTTGATCAGGATGGGGAGTTTTACCTTGTGGGCAGGTATCAGGTTGATCAGGATGGGGAGTTTTACCTTGTGGGCAGGTATCAGGTTGATCAGGATGGGGAGTTTTACCTTGTGGGCAGGTATCAGGCTGATCAGTACGGGGAGTTTTACCTTGTGGGCAGGTATCAGGTTGATCAGTATGGGGAGTTTTACCTTGTGGGCAGGTATCAGGTTGATCAGTATGGGGAGTTTTACCTTGTGGGCAGGTATCAGGTTGATCAGTACGGGGAGTTTTACCTTGTGAGCAGGTATCAGGTTGATCAGTACGGGGAGTTTTACCTTGTGGGCAGGTATCAGGTTGATCAGGATGGGGAGTTTTACCTTGTGGGCAGGTATCAGGTTGATCAGGATGGGGAGTTTTACCTTGTGGGCAGGTATCAGGTTGATCAGGATGGGGAGTTTTACCTTGTGGGCAGGTATCAGGTTGATCAGGATGGGGAGTTTTACCTTGTGGGCAGGTATCAGGTTGATCAGGATGGGGAGTTTTACCTTGTGGGCAGGTATCAGGTTGATCAGTACGGGGAGTTTTACCTTGTGAGCAGGTATCAGGTTGATCAGTATGGGGAGTTTTACCTTGTGGGCAGGTATCAGGTTGATCAGGATGGTGTATTACCTTGTGGGCAGGTATCAGGCTGATCAGTACGGGGAGTTTTACCTTGTGGGCAGGTATCAGGTTGATCAGTATGGGGAGTTTTACCTTGTGGGCAGGTATCAGGCTGATCAGTACGGGGAGTTTTACCTTGTGGGCAGGTATCAGGTTGATCAGTACGGGGAGTTTTACCTTGTGGGCAGGTATCAGGCTGATCAGGATGGGGAGTTTTACCTTGTGGGCAGGTATCAGGCTGATCAGTATGGGGAGTTTTACCTTGTGGGCAGGTATCAGGTTGATCAGTATGGGGAGTTTTACCTTGTGGGCAGGTATCAGGTTGATCAGTACGGGGAGTTTTACCTTGTGGGCAGGTATCAGGCTGATCAGGATGGGGAGTTTTACCTTGTGGGCAGGTATCAGGCTGATCAGTATGGGGAGTTTTACCTTGTGGGCAGGTATCAGGTTGATCAGTATGGGGAGTTTTACCTTGTGGGCAGGTATCAGGCTGATCAGGATGGGGAGTTTTACCTTGTGGGCAGGTATCAGGCTGATCAGTACGGGGAGTTTTACCTTGTGGGCAGGTATCAGGTTGATCAGTACGGGGAGTTTTACCTTGTGGGCAGGTATCAGGTTGATCAGTATGGGGAGTTTTACCTTGTGAGCAGGTATCAGGTTGATCAGTACGGGGAGTTTTACCTTGTGGGCAGGTATCAGGTTGATCAGTATGGGGAGTTTTACCTTGTGGGCAGGTATCAGGTTGATCAGTACGGGGAGTTTTACCTTGTGGGCAGGTATCAGGCTGATCAGTACGGTGTATTACCTTGTGGGCAGGTATCAGGCTGATCAGTACGGGGAGTTTTACCTTGTGGGCAGGTATCAGGTTGATCAGTACGGGGAGTTTTACCTTGTGGGCAGGTATCAGGTTGATCAGTATGGGGAGTTTTACCTTGTGAGCAGGTATCAGGTTGATCAGTACGGGGAGTTTTACCTTGTGGGCAGGTATCAGGTTGATCAGTATGGGGAGTTTTACCTTGTGGGCAGGTATCAGGTTGATCAGTACGGGGAGTTTTACCTTGTGGGCAGGTATCAGGCTGATCAGTACGGTGTATTACCTTGTGGGCAGGTATCAGGTTGATCAGTACGGGGAGTTTTACCTTGTGAGCAGGTATCAGGTTGATCAGTATGGGGAGTTTTACCTTGTGGGCAGGTATCAGGCTGATCAGTACGGGGAGTTTTACCTTGTGGGCAGGTATCAGGTTGATCAGGATGGGGAGTTTTACCTTGTGAGCAGGTATCAGGCTGATCAGGATGGGGAGTTTTACCTTGTGGGCAGGTATCAGGTTGATCAGGATGGTGTATTACCTTGTGGGCAGGTATCAGGTTGATCAGTACGGGGAGTTTTACCTTGTGGGCAGGTATCAGGTTGATCAGTATGGGGAGTTTTACCTTGTGGGCAGGTATCAGGTTGATCAGTATGGGGAGTTTTACCTTGTGGGCAGGTATCAGGTTGATCAGGATGGTGTATTACCTTGTGGGCAGGTATCAGGTTGATCAGGATGGGGAGTTTTACCTTGTGAGCAGGTATCAGGCTGATCAGGATGGGGAGTTTTACCTTGTGGGCAGGTATCAGGTTGATCAGTATGGGGAGTTTTACCTTGTGGGCAGGTATCAGGTTGATCAGTACGGGGAGTTTTACCTTGTGGGCAGGTATCAGGCTGATCAGGATGGGGAGTTTTACCTTGTGGGCAGGTATCAGGCTGATCAGTATGGGGAGTTTTACCTTGTGGGCAGGTATCAGGTTGATCAGTATGGGGAGTTTTACCTTGTGGGCAGGTATCAGGCTGATCAGGATGGGGAGTTTTACCTTGTGGGCAGGTATCAGGCTGATCAGTACGGGGAGTTTTACCTTGTGGGCAGGTATCAGGTTGATCAGTACGGGGAGTTTTACCTTGTGGGCAGGTATCAGGTTGATCAGTATGGGGAGTTTTACCTTGTGAGCAGGTATCAGGTTGATCAGTACGGGGAGTTTTACCTTGTGGGCAGGTATCAGGTTGATCAGTATGGGGAGTTTTACCTTGTGGGCAGGTATCAGGTTGATCAGTACGGGGAGTTTTACCTTGTGGGCAGGTATCAGGCTGATCAGTACGGTGTATTACCTTGTGGGCAGGTATCAGGCTGATCAGTACGGGGAGTTTTACCTTGTGGGCAGGTATCAGGTTGATCAGTACGGGGAGTTTTACCTTGTGGGCAGGTATCAGGTTGATCAGTATGGGGAGTTTTACCTTGTGAGCAGGTATCAGGTTGATCAGTACGGGGAGTTTTACCTTGTGGGCAGGTATCAGGTTGATCAGTATGGGGAGTTTTACCTTGTGGGCAGGTATCAGGTTGATCAGTACGGGGAGTTTTACCTTGTGGGCAGGTATCAGGCTGATCAGTACGGTGTATTACCTTGTGGGCAGGTATCAGGTTGATCAGTACGGGGAGTTTTACCTTGTGAGCAGGTATCAGGTTGATCAGTATGGGGAGTTTTACCTTGTGGGCAGGTATCAGGCTGATCAGTACGGGGAGTTTTACCTTGTGGGCAGGTATCAGGTTGATCAGGATGGGGAGTTTTACCTTGTGAGCAGGTATCAGGCTGATCAGGATGGGGAGTTTTACCTTGTGGGCAGGTATCAGGTTGATCAGGATGGTGTATTACCTTGTGGGCAGGTATCAGGTTGATCAGTACGGGGAGTTTTACCTTGTGGGCAGGTATCAGGTTGATCAGTATGGGGAGTTTTACCTTGTGGGCAGGTATCAGGTTGATCAGTATGGGGAGTTTTACCTTGTGGGCAGGTATCAGGTTGATCAGGATGGTGTATTACCTTGTGGGCAGGTATCAGGTTGATCAGGATGGGGAGTTTTACCTTGTGAGCAGGTATCAGGCTGATCAGGATGGGGAGTTTTACCTTGTGGGCAGGTATCAGGTTGATCAGTATGGGGAGTTTTACCTTGTGGGCAGGTATCAGGTTGATCAGGATGGGGAGTTTTACCTTGTGGGCAGGTATCAGGTTGATCAGTACGGGGAGTTTTACCTTGTGGGCAGGTATCAGGTTGATCAGTACGGGGAGTTTTACCTTGTGGGCAGGTATCAGGTTGATCAGTATGGGGAGTTTTACCTTGTGGGCAGGTATCAGGTTGATCAGTATGGGGAGTTTTACCTTGTGGGCAGGTATCGGGTTGATCAGGATGGGGAGTTTTACCTTGTGGGCAGGTATCAGGTTGATCAGTATGGGGAGTTTTACCTTGTGGGCAGGTATCAGGTTGATCAGTATGGGGAGTTTTACCTTGTGAGCAGGTATCAGGCTGATCAGTACGGGGAGTTTTACCTTGTGGGCAGGTATCAGGTTGATCAGTATGGGGAGTTTTACCTTGTGGGCAGGTATCAGGCTGATCAGTACGGGGAGTTTTACCTTGTGGGCAGGTATCAGGCTGATCAGTACGGGGAGTTTTACCTTGTGGGCAGGTATCAGGTTGATCAGGATGGGGAGTTTTACCTTGTGGGCAGGTATCAGGTTGATCAGTACGGGGAGTTTTACCTTGTGGGCAGGTATCAGGTTGATCAGGATGGGGAGTTTTACCTTGTGGGCAGGTATCAGGCTGATCAGTACGGGGAGTTTTACCTTGTGGGCAGGTATCAGGCTGATCAGTATGGGGAGTTTTACCTTGTGGGCAGGTATCAGGTTGATCAGTACGGGGAGTTTTACCTTGTGGGCAGGTATCAGGCTGATCAGTACGGGGAGTTTTACCTTGTGGGCAGGTATCAGGCTGATCAGGATGGGGAGTTTTACCTTGTGGGCAGGTATCAGGTTGATCAGTACGGGGAGTTTTACCTTGTGGGCAGGTATCAGGCTGATCAGGATGGGGAGTTTTACCTTGTGGGCAGGTATCAGGCTGATCAGGATGGGGAGTTTTACCTTGTGGGCAGGTATCAGGCTGATCAGGACGGGGAGTTTTACCTTGTGGGCAGGTATCAGGTTGATCAGGACGGGGAGTTTTACCTTGTGGGCAGGTATCAGGTTGATCAGGATGGGGAGTTTTACCTTGTGGGCAGGTATCAGGCTGATCAGGACGGGGAGTTTTACCTTGTGGGCAGGTATCAGGTTGATCAGTACGGGGAGTTTTACCTTGTGGGCAGGTATCAGGTTGATCAGTATGGGGAGTTTTACCTTGTGGGCAGGTATCAGGTTGATCAGTACGGGGAGTTTTACCTTGTGGGCAGGTATCAGGTTGATCAGTACGGGGAGTTTTACCTTGTGAGCAGGTATCAGGTTGATCAGTATGGGGAGTTTTACCTTGTGGGCAGGTATCAGGCTGATCAGTACGGGGAGTTTTACCTTGTGGGCAGGTATCAGGTTGATCAGGATGGGGAGTTTTACCTTGTGAGCAGGTATCAGGCTGATCAGGATGGGGAGTTTTACCTTGTGGGCAGGTATCAGGTTGATCAGGATGGTGTATTACCTTGTGGGCAGGTATCAGGTTGATCAGGATGGGGAGTTTTACCTTGTGAGCAGGTATCAGGCTGATCAGGATGGGGAGTTTTACCTTGTGGGCAGGTATCAGGTTGATCAGTACGGGGAGTTTTACCTTGTGGGCAGGTATCAGGTTGATCAGTACGGGGAGTTTTACCTTGTGGGCAGGTATCAGGTTGATCAGTACGGGGAGTTTTACCTTGTGGGCAGGTATCAGGCTGATCAGTATGGGGAGTTTTACCTTGTGGGCAGGTATCAGGTTGATCAGTATGGGGAGTTTTACCTTGTGGGCAGGTATCAGGCTGATCAGTACGGGGAGTTTTACCTTGTGGGCAGGTATCAGGTTGATCAGTATGGGGAGTTTTACCTTGTGGGCAGGTATCAGGTTGATCAGTATGGGGAGTTTTACCTTGTGGGCAGGTATCGGGTTGATCAGGATGGGGAGTTTTACCTTGTGGGCAGGTATCAGGTTGATCAGTATGGGGAGTTTTACCTTGTGGGCAGGTATCAGGTTGATCAGTACGGGGAGTTTTACCTTGTGGGCAGGTATCAGGTTGATCAGGATGGGGAGTTTTACCTTGTGGGCAGGTATCAGGTTGATCAGGATGGGGAGTTTTACCTTGTGGGCAGGTATCAGGTTGATCAGTACGGGGAGTTTTACCTTGTGGGCAGGTATCAGGCTGATCAGTACGGGGAGTTTTACCTTGTGGGCAGGTATCAGGCTGATCAGTACGGGGAGTTTTACCTTGTGGGCAGGTATCAGGCTGATCAGTATGGGGAGTTTTACCTTGTGAGCAGGTATCAGGTTGATCAGTATGGGGAGTTTTACCTTGTGAGCAGGTATCAGGCTGATCAGTACGGGGAGTTTTACCTTGTGGGCAGGTATCAGGCTGATCAGTACGGGGAGTTTTACCTTGTGAGCAGGTATCAGGTTGATCAGTACGGGGAGTTTTACCTTGTGGGCAGGTATCAGGCTGATCAGTATGGGGAGTTTTACCTTGTGGGCAGGTATCAGGCTGATCAGTATGGGGAGTTTTACCTTGTGGGCAGGTATCAGGCTGATCAGGATGGGGAGTTTTACCTTGTGGGCAGGTATCAGGCTGATCAGTACGGGGAGTTTTACCTTGTGGGCAGGTATCAGGTTGATCAGTATGGGGAGTTTTACCTTGTGGGCAGGTATCAGGCTGATCAGTACGGGGAGTTTTACCTTGTGGGCAGGTATCAGGTTGATCAGTACGGGGAGTTTTACCTTGTGGGCAGGTATCAGGCTGATCAGGATGGGGAGTTTTACCTTGTGGGCAGGTATCAGGCTGATCAGTACGGGGAGTTTTACCTTGTGGGCAGGTATCAGGCTGATCAGTACGGGGAGTTTTACCTTGTGGGCAGGTATCAGGTTGATCAGGATGGTGTCCAGTAGTTCCTGTGTGACTCCGTCTCCCTCCATTATTATAGAACTCATCAGGTCCAACATGTGCATCTGGACCTTCTGATTATGGCTGTTACTGTGGGGGGAGGGGGGGAGAGAGGGGGGGAGAGGGGAGAGGGGGGAGGGGGAGAGAGGGGGGGAGGGGGAGAGGGGGGGGGGAGAGAGAGGAGGGGATAGGGGGGAGGGGGGAGAAAGAGAGAGGAGAGGGGGAGAGAGAGAGGGAGGGGGAGAGACGTTAGAGAGAGGGGAAGGGGGGAGAGAGGTTAGAGAGAGGGAGGGGGAGAGAGAGGTTAGAGAGGGAGGGGGGGAGAGAGGTTAGAGAGGGAGGGGGGGAGAGAGGGAGGGGGAGAGACGTTAGAGAGAGGGGAAGGGGGGAGAGAGGTTAGAGAGAGGGAGGGGGAGAGAGAGGGGGAGAGAGGTTATAGGGGTATTTTTATTTAACCAGGTAGGCCAGTTGAGAACAAGTTCTCATTTCCAACTGCGACCTGGTCAAGATAAAGCAAAGCAGTGCGACACAAACAACAACACAGAGTTACACATAAACAAACATACAGTCAATAACAAAATAGAAAATTCTATATACAGTGTGTGGAAATGTAGTAAGATTAGGGAGGTAAAGGCAATAAATAGGCCATAGTGGCGAAATAATTACAATTTAGCAATGTAATTAGCGCGAGACAGGCTGTCATCATCGCCGCTATAAAGACAGGCTGTCATCATCGCCGCTATAAAGACAGGCTGTCATCATCGCCGCCGCTATAAAGACAGGCTGTCATCACCGCCGCCGCTATAAAGACAGGCTGTCATCACCGCCGCCGCTATAAAGACAGGCTGTCATCACCGCCGCCGCTATAAAGACAGGCTGTCATCACCGCCGCTATAAAGACAGGCTGTCACCACCGCCGCCGCTATAAAGACAGGCTGTCATCACCGCCGCTATAAAGACAGGCTGTCATCACCGCCGCTATAAAGACAGGCTGTCATCACCGCCGCTATAAAGACAGGCTGTCATCATCACCGCCGCTATAAAGACAGGCTGTCATCATCACCGCCGCTATAAAGACAGGCTGTCACCACCGCCGCTATAAAGACAGGCTGTCACCACCGCCGCTATAAAGACAGGCTGTCACCACCGCCGCTATAAAGACAGGCTGTCATCACCGCCGCTATAAAGACAGGCTGTCATCACCGCCGCTATAAAGACAGGCTGTCATCACCGCCGCCATAAAGACAGGCTGTCATCACCGCCGCCATAAAGACAGGCTGTCATCACCGCCGCCATAAAGACAGGCTGTCATCACCGCCGCTATAAAGACAGGCTGTCATCACCGCCGCTATAAAGACAGGCTGTCATCACCGCCGCTATAAAGACAGGCTGTCATCACCGCCGCTATAAAGACAGGCTGTCATCACCGCCGCTATAAAGACAGGCTGTCATCACCGCCGCTATAAAGACAGGCTGTCATCACCGCCGCTATAAAGACAGGCTGTCATCACCGCCGCTATAATGACAGGCTGTCAACACCGCCGCTATAATGACAGGCTGTCATCACCGCCGCTATAAAGACAGGCTGTCATCACCACCGCTATAAAGACAGGCTGTCATCACCGCTATAAAGACAGGCTGTCATCACCGCTATAAAGACAGGCTGTCCTCACCACCGCCGCTATAAAGACAGGCTGTCCTCACCACCGCCGCTATAAAGACAGGCTGTCATCACCGCCGCTATAAAGACAGGCTGTCATCACCGCCGCTATAAAGACAGGCTGTCATCACCGCCGCTATAAAGACAGGCTGTCACCACCGCCGCTATAAAGACAGGCTGTCACCACCGCCGCTATAAAGACAGGCTGTCATCACCGCCGCTATAAAGACAGGCTGTCACCACCGCCGCTATAAAGACAGGCTGTCACCACCGCCGCTATAAAGACAGGCTGTCACCACCGCCGCTATAAAGACAGGCTGTCATCACCGCCGCTATAAAGACAGGCTGTCACCACCGCCGCTATAAAGACAGGCTGTCACCACCGCCGCTATAAAGACAGGCTGTCATCACCGCCGCTATAAAGACAGGCTGTCATCACCGCCGCTATAAAGACAGGCTGTCATCACCGCCGCTATAAAGACAGGCTGTCATCACCGCCGCTATAAAGACAGGCTGTCATCACCGCCGCTATAAAGACAGGCTGTCATCACCGCTATAAAGACAGGCTGTCCTCACCACCGCCGCTATAAAGACAGGCTGTCATCACCGCCGCTATAAAGACAGGCTGTCATCACCGCCGCTATAAAGACAGGCTGTCATCACCGCCGCTATAAGTACAGGCTGTCATCACCGCCGCTATAAGTACAGGCTGTCATCACCGCCGCTATAAAGACAGGCTGTCATCACCGCCGCTATAAAGACAGGCTGTCATCACCGCCGCTATAAAGACAGGCTGTCATCACCGCCGCTATAAGTACAGGCTGTCATCACCGCCGCTATAAAGACAGGCTGTCATCACCGCCGCTATAAAGACAGGCTGTCATCACCGCTATAAAGACAGGCTGTCATCACCGCTATAAAGACAGGCTGTCATCATCACCTCTATAAAGACAGGCTGTCATCACCGCCGCTATAAAGACAGGCTGTCATCACCGCCGCTATAAAGACAGGCTGTCACCACCACCGCTATAAAGACAGGCTGTCACCACCACCGCTATAAAGACAGGCTGTCACCACCGCCGCTATAAAGACAGGCTGTCATCACCGCCGCTATAAAGACAGGCTGTCACCACCGCCGCTATAAAGACAGGCTGTCACCACCGCCGCTATAAAGACAGGCTGTCATCACCGCCGCTATAAAGACAGGCTGTCATCACCGCCGCTATAAAGACAGGCTGTCATCACCGCCGCTATAAAGACAGGCTGTCATCACCGCCGCTATAAAGACAGGCTGTCATCACCGCCGCTATAAAGACAGGCTGTCATCACCACCGCTATAAAGACAGGCTGTCATCACCACCTCTATAAAGACAGGCTGTCATCACCACCGCTATAAAGACAGGCTGTCATCACCGCCGCTATAAAGACAGGCTGTCATCACCGCCGCTATAAAGACAGGCTGTCATCACCGCCGCTATAAAGACAGGCTGTCATCACCGCCGCTATAAAGACAGGCTGTCATCACCGCCGCTATAAAGACAGGCTGTCATCACCGCCGCTATAAAGACAGGCTGTCATCACCACCGCTATAATGACAGGCTGTCATCACCACCGCTATAATGACAGGCTGTCATCACCGCCGCTATAATGACAGGCTGTCATCACCGCCGCTATAAAGACAGGCTGTCATCACCGCCGCTATAAAGACAGGCTGTCATCACCACCACTATAAAGACAGGCTGTCATCACCGCTATAAAGACAGGCTGTCATCACCGCCGCTATAAAGACAGGCTGTCATCACCGCCGCTATAAAGACAGGCTGTCATCACCGCCGCTATAAAGACAGGCTGTCATCACCGCCGCTATAAAGACAGGCTGTCATCACCACCGCTATAATGACAGGCTGTCATCACCGCCGCTATAATGACAGGCTGTCATCACCGCCGCTATAAAGACAGGCTGTCATCACCACCACTATAAAGACAGGCTGTCATCACCGCTATAAAGACAGGCTGTCATCACCGCTATAAAGACAGGCTGTCCTCACCACCGCCGCTATAAAGACAGGCTGTCCTCACCACCGCCGCTATAAAGACAGGCTGTCATCACCGCCGCTATAAAGACAGGCTGTCATCACCGCCGCTATAAAGACAGGCTGTCATCACCGCCGCTATAAAGACAGGCTGTCACCACCGCCGCTATAAAGACAGGCTGTCACCACCGCCGCTATAAAGACAGGCTGTCATCACCGCCGCTATAAAGACAGGCTGTCACCACCGCCGCTATAAAGACAGGCTGTCACCACCGCCGCTATAAAGACAGGCTGTCATCACCGCCGCTATAAAGACAGGCTGTCATCACCGCCGCTATAAAGACAGGCTGTCACCACCGCCGCTATAAAGACAGGCTGTCACCACCGCCGCTATAAAGACAGGCTGTCATCACCGCCGCTATAAAGACAGGCTGTCATCACCGCCGCTATAAAGACAGGCTGTCATCACCGCCGCTATAAAGACAGGCTGTCATCACCGCCGCTATAAAGACAGGCTGTCATCACCGCCGCTATAAAGACAGGCTGTCATCACCGCCGCTATAAAGACAGGCTGTCATCACCGCCGCTATAAGTACAGGCTGTCATCACCGCCGCTATAAGTACAGGCTGTCATCACCGCCGCTATAAGTACAGGCTGTCATCACCGCCGCTATAAAGACAGGCTGTCATCACCGCCGCTATAAAGACAGGCTGTCATCACCGCCGCTATAAAGACAGGCTGTCATCACCGCCGCTATAAAGACAGGCTGTCATCACCGCCGCTATAAGTACAGGCTGTCATCACCGCCGCTATAAAGACAGGCTGTCATCACCGCCGCTATAAAGACTACAGGCTGTCATCACCGCCGCTATAAAGACAGGCTGTCATCACCGCCGCTATAAAGACAGGCTGTCATCACCGCTATAAAGACAGGCTGTCATCACCGCCGCTATAAAGACAGGCTGTCATCACCGCCGCTATAAAGACAGGCTGTCATCACCGCCGCTATAAAGACAGGCTGTCATCACCGCCGCTATAAAGACAGGCTGTCATCACCACCGCTATAAAGACAGGCTGTCATCACCGCCGCTATAAAGACAGGCTGTCATCACCACCGCTATAAAGACAGGCTGTCATCACCGCCGCTATAAAGACAGGCTGTCATCACCGCCGCTATAAAGACAGGCTGTCATCACCACCGCTATAAAGACAGGCTGTCATCACCACCGCTATAAAGACAGGCTGTCACACCGCCGCTATAAAGACAGGCTGTCATCACCACCGCTATAAAGACAGGCTGTCATCACCACCGCTATAAAGACAGGCTGTCATCACCACCTCTATAAAGACAGGCTGTCATCACCGCCGCTATAAAGACAGGCTGTCGTCACCGCCGCTATAAAGACAGACAGACAGAGCGAGACAGACAGAGAGAGAGACAGAGAGACAGAGACAGAGAGACAGATTCTTACTTGATGACAGAGAAGAGAGTCTTGAAGAGTTGGATGAAGATGTCGTTGCAGTCCTCCAGCTCGAAGCAGATGTTGTAGGATTTAACCCACGCCAGGTTCTAGGTACACAAGGGGTTAAAATTACGGACATTCAGGACGGCGCTTCATAAAACAAACCCTCCCTGTTTGGAGTGTTTCAAACCTCTCACCTCCAGCAGGGTTGAAATATCTGTTCCAACTGCAGGGGATCTTGGGAAATATCTCAGTTGCATACTCATCACGTCCTCACGTCTCATCTTCTCAAAACCTATTGGATGAGAAAGCCAGGAAGGTCCCGCCCCTCTGACCTTTCTCCAATGGGTTTTGAGAACGAGACAAGGAGAGAGAGAGAGAGAGAGAGAGAGAGGACGTAGGCGAGGGAGATATTTCCTTACCGGTCCCCCAGCCTCTGACCTTTAACCCCCTTCAGCTGTCCCTTCAGTTGTTTAAAATTGGTTATATCGTAAACATTCATGTTTTTTTAAATGTAGCTTTATGGATATACTTTAAGATTAGACTAACTTAAGATTAGACTAATTTAAGATTAGACTAATTTAAGATTAGACTAATTTAAGATTAGACTAACTTAAGATTAGACTAACTTAAGATTAGACTTACTTAAGGTTAGACTAACTTAAGGTTAGACTGACTTAAGGTCCAGACTGACTTAAGGTCCAGACTGACTTAAGGTCCAGACTGACTTAAGGTCCAGACTGACTTAAGGTCCAGACTTAAGGTCAGACTTAAGGTCCAGACTTACTTAAGGTCCAGACTAACTTAAGGTCCAGACTAACTTAAGGTCCAGACTAACTTAAGGTCCAGACTAACTTAAGGGTCAGACTTAAGGGGTCAGACTTAAGGGGTCAGACTTAAGGGGTCAGACTTAAGGGGTCAGACTTAAGGGGTCAGACTTAAGGGGTCAGACTTAAGGGGTCAGACTTAAGGGTCAGACTTAAGGGTCAGACTTAAGGTCCAGACTTAAGGTCCAGACTTAAGGTCCAGACTTAAGGTCCAGACTTAAGGGTCAGACTTAAGGGTCAGACTTAAGGTCCAGACTTAAGGTCCAGACTTAAGGTTCAGACTTAAGGTCCAGACTTAAGGTCCAGACTTAAGGTCCAGACTTAAGGTCCAGACTTAAGGTCCAGACTTAAGGGGTCAGACTTAAGGGGTCAGACTTAAGGGGTCAGACTTAAGGGGTCAGACTTAAGGTCCAGACTTAAGGGTCAGACTTAAGGGGTCAGACTTAAGGGTCAGACTTAAGGGTCAGACTTATTAAAAAAAACTGATTTTAAGAATATGAAATTGAAGAAATAGATGGGGTTTAAGCCATAATTCTGACTTTGCGGCTGTGGTAACGAGTGGCGACGGTCTAACCCCTGACCTCTCACCTCCAGCAGGTAGAAGTATCTATTGAACTGCGGGCTCTTGGTGTCTTCCAGTCCTTTCAGCTGTCTGGTGATGAACAGGAAGATGTCCTGGACAGGAGGAAGGTCAAAGCGTATCAATCAGTCTTGGGTTATACATGGGTTATGGTTTTATAAAAGGGGTAATGTCCAAGATCGGGGAGGTGTATGGGTTATGGTTTTATAAAAGGGGTAATGTCCAAGATCAGGGAGGTGTATGGGTTATGGTTTTATAAAAGGGGTAATGTCCAAGATCAGGGAGGTGTATGGGTAATGTCCAAGATCAGGGAGGTGTATGGGTAATGTCCAAGATCAGGGAGGTGTATGGGTAATGTCCAAGATCAGGGAGGTGTATGGGTAATGTCCAAGATCAGGGAGGTGTATGGGTAATGTCCAAGATCAGGGAGGTGTATGGGTAATGTCCAAGATCAGGGAGGTGTATGGGTAATGTCCAAGATCGGGGAGGTGTATGGGTAATGTCCAAGATCAGGGAGGTGTATGGGTAATGTCCAAGATCAGGGAGGTGTATGGGTAATGTCCAAGATCAGGGAGGTGTATGGGTAATGTCCAAGATCAGGGAGGTGTATGGGTAATGTCCAAGATCAGGGAGGTGTATGGGTAATGTCCAAGATCAGGGAGGTGTATGGGTTATGGTTTTATAAAAGGGGTAATGTCCTTGACCAGGGAGGTGTATGGGTAATGGTTTTATAAAGGGTAATGTCCAAGATCAGGGAGGTGTATGGGTAATGGTTTTATAAAAGGGGTAATGTCCAAGATCAGGGAGGTGTGGGGGTTATGGTTTTATAAAGGGTAATGTCCAAGATCGGGGAGGTGTATGGGTAATGTCCAAGATCAGGGAGGTGTAGGGGTTATGGTTTTATAAAAGGGGTAATGTCCAAGACCAGGGAGGTGTATGGGTAATGTCCAAGATCAGGGAGGTGTATGGGTTATGGTTTTATAAAAGGGGTAATGTCCAAGATCAGGGAGGTGTATGGGTAATGGTTTTATAAAGGGTAATGTCCAAGATCAGGGAGGTGTATGGGTAATGTCCAAGATCAGGGAGGTGTATGGGTTATGGTTTTATAAAAGGGGTAATGTCCAAGATCAGGGAGGTGTGGGAGGTGTATGGGTTATGGTTTTATAAAAGGGGTAATGTCCAAGATCAGGGAGGTGTATGGGTAATGGTTTTATAAAGGGTAATGTCCAAGATCAGGGAGGTGTATGGGTAATGTCCAAGATCAGGGAGGTGTATGGGTTATGGTTTTATAAAAGGGGTAATGTCCAAGATCAGGGAGGTGTATGGGTAATGGTTTTATAAAGGGTAATGTCCAAGATCAGGGAGGTGTATGGGTTATGGTTTTATAAAGGGTAATGGTTGTATAGGGGTTATGGTTGTGTGGAGGTTAGATGAAGGTTATAACCAGGTACCTTCAGTTTGTCGTGTGAGGTGTAAGGGGTTATGGTTGTATAGGGGTTATGGTTGTGTGGAGGTTAGATGAAGGTTATAACCAGGTACCTTCAGTTTGTCGTGTGAGGTGTAAGGGGCCTCAGGGGCGTAGATCCTGAAGATGTCAGCCAGGCAGCAGGCCACCAGGAGACGAACATCCTTGTTGGGGTTCCTCAGGAAGAACTCTGAGGCCAGATGGAGAGCCAGGTTCAGATACTGCTGCTTCTCTTCCTCGCTGTCCTGGTCCATGTCCATGTAGGTCTTCACCACCATCTACAGAGAGAGAGAGAGAGATGATTGGTTAAGGTCTAGTCCATGTAGGTCTTCACCACCATCTACAGAGAGAGAGAGAGAGATGATTGGTTAAGGTCTGGTCCATGTAGGTCTTCACCACCATCTACAGAGAGAGAGAGAGAGAGATGATTGGTTAAGGTCTGGTCCATGTAGGTCTACTGATTGGTTAAGGTCTGGTCCATGTAGGTCTTCACCACCATCTACAGAGAGAGAGAGATGATTGGTTAAGGTCTGGTCCATGTAGGTCTACACTACCATCTAGAGAGAGAGAGATGATTGGTTAAGGTCTGGTCCATGTAGGTCTACACTACCATCTAGAGAGAGAGAGAGAGAGAGATGATTGGTTAAGGTCTGGTCCATGTAGGTCTACACTACCATCTAGAGAGAGAGAGAGAGAGAGATGATTGGTTAAGGTCTGGTCCATGTAGGTCTACTGATTGGTTAAGGTCTAGTCCATGTAGGTCTACACCACCATCTAGAGAGAGAGATGATTGGTTAAGGTCTAGTCCATGTAGGTCTACACCACCATCTAGAGAGAGAGAGAGATGATTGGTTAAGGTCTGGTCCATGTAGGTCTACTGATTGGTTAAGGTCTAGTCCATGTAGGTCTACACCACCATCTAGAGAGAGAGAGATGATTGGTTAAGGTCTGGTCCATGTAGGTCTTCACTACCATCTAGAGAGAGAGAGAGATGATTGGTTAAGGTCTGGTCCATGTAGGTCTACACTACCATCTAGAGAGAGAGAGATGATTGGTTAAGGTCTGGTCCATGTAGGTCTACTGATTGGTTAAGGTCTGGTCCATGTAGGTCTACACCACCATCTAGAGAGAGAGAGATGATTGGTTAAGGTCTGGTCCATGTAGGTCTACTGATTGGTTAAGGTCTAGTCCATGTAGGTCTACACCACCATCTAGAGAGAGAGAGATGATTGGTTAAGGTCTGGTCCATGTAGGTCTACTGATTGGTTAAGGTCTAGTCCATGTAGGTCTACACCACCATCTAGAGAGAGAGAGATGATTGGTTAAGGTCTGGTCCATAAAGTTTAGGATTGGTTGGTATCCAGATTTCCATTCCGTTTCTGTACCATACAGGGGTATACAGTATTACACACAAAAGGGACGCTATTTATAATAATAATCCAGGAGGGGGGGTTGAATGTCTCTGCTGGAACCAAGAAGCTTGACATCTAGCTAGCATGTTAGCATGTTAGCATGTTAGCATGTTAGCATGTTAGCATGTTAGTATGTTAGTATGTTAGCATTTTAGTATGTTAGCATGTTAGCATGTTAGCATGTTAGTATGTTAGCATTTTAGCATGTTAGCATGTTAGCATGTTAGCATGTTAGCAAAACCAAAGCTGCATAGCTGGAGCCCTGAGCTGGAGATCAGTGATCTGACACATCTGAGATGTTTATTTTTTCCAAAAAGTCTCTCTAAAAAGGTCGTGAAGACCTATACTAGACTTGGGGGGCGATATACCGTGTAAAAATGTTGAAATACCGACGGAAAGTCCTATACCGTCAGCATTTTGAAATAGCCCTTTATACAGTTTATAAGACAGAGACACAGACAGACAGACAGACAGACAGACAGACAGACAGACAGACAGACAGACAGACAGACAGACAGACAGACAGGACAGACAGGACAGACAGGACTTGTCAATTGATTTCTGGTCCAAAGGACTCCAACACAATCTGATGAAGTGATTGGTGGATAATGTTTGTTCTTATTTTTTTTAAAGGTGACATATGCAGAAATCACTCTGCCATTTCCTGGTTGCTAAAATTCTAATTGTTTTCTTAATTTCTAATTGGTGCAACGATTCTCCTACGCTTGTTTTGTCAACATCTAAACGGCTGAAAATACAATATTTTTTGGGGTGTTTGAAGCTGGTGTACAAAACCGAAATTAAAAAAAGACAAGAACTGGAAGCATAGAAACGGCGAAAAATAGAACAGATCTACCGCTAGTTAGACTGGCTTTCAATGAGAAGGATAGATCTATAACACATAGAACAGATCTACCGCTAGTTAGACTGGCTTTCAATGAGAGGGACAGATCTATAACACATAGAACAGATCTACCGCTACTTAGACTGGCTTTCAATGAGAAGGATAGATCTATAACACATAGAACAGATCTACCGCTACTTAGACTGGCTTTCAATGAGAAGGATAGATCTATAACACATAGAACAGATCTACCGCTAGTTAGACTGGCTTTCAATGAGAGGGACAGATCTATAACACATAGAACAGATCTACCGCTACTTAGACTGGCTTTCAATGAGAAGGATAGATCTATAACACATAGGACAGATCTACCGCTACTTAGACTGGCTTTCAATGAGAAGGATAGATCTATAACACATAGAACAGATCTACCGCTACTTAGACTGGCTTTCAATGAGAAGGACAGATCTACAACACATAGAACAGATCTACCGCTACTTAGACTGGCTTTCAATGAGAAGGACAGATCTACAAAACTCACATTTCTATGTGAATTTGGTCAAGTCGCCCCAAAAAGTTTAAACTCCACTAGCAATCTGTAGCCTAAGATCTCTCTAGACTGGATACTACATACAGTCGAGCAGAGTGAGTTCTCTCTCTAGACTGGATACTACATACAGTCGAGCAGAGTGAGTTCCCGCTCTAGACTGGATACTACATACAGTCGAGCAGAGTGAGTTCTCTCTCTAGACTGGATACTACATACAGTCGAGCAGAGTGAGTTCCCTCTCTCTAGACTGGATACTACATACAGTCGAGCAGAGTGAGTTCCCTCTCTAGACTGGATACTACATACAGTCGAGCAGAGTGAGTTCCCGCTCTAGACTGGATACTACATACAGTCGAGCAGAGTGAGTTCTCTCTCTAGACTGGATACTACATACAGGCGAGCAGAGAGTTCCCTCTATAGACTGGATACTACATACAGTCGAGCAGAGTGAGTTCCCTCTATAGACTGGATACTACATACAGTCGAGCAGAGTGAGTTCCCGCTCTAGACTGGATACTACATACAGTCGAGCAGAGTGAGTTCCCTCTATAGACTGGATACTACATACAGTCGAGCAGAGTGAGTTCCCTCTCTAGACTGGATACTACATACAGTCGAGCAGAGTGAGTTCTCTCTCTAGACTGGATACTACATACAGTCGAGCAGAGTGAGTTCCCTCTCTCTAGACTGGATACTACATACAGTCGAGCAGAGAGTTCTCTCTCTCTAGACTGGATACTACATACAGTCGAGCAGAGTGAGTTCCCTCTCTAGACTGGATACTACATACAGTCGAGCAGAGTGAGTTCCCTCTCTAGACTGGATACTACATACAGTCGAGCAGAGTGAGTTCCCTCTCTCTAGACTGGATACTACATACAGTCGAGCAGAGAGTTCTCTCTCTCTAGACTGGATACTACATACAGTCGAGCAGAGTGAGTTCCCTCTCTCTAGACTGGATACTACATACAGTCGAGCAGAGTGAGTTCCCTCTCTAGACTGGATACTACATACAGTCGAGCAGAGTGAGTTCCCTCTATAGACTGGATACTACATACAGTCGAGCAGAGTGAGTTCCCTCTCTAGACTGGATACTACATACAGTCGAGCAGAGTGAGTTCCCTCTCTAGACTGGATACTACATACAGTCGAGCAGAGTGAGTTCCCTCTCTCTAGACTGGATACTACATTCAGTCGAGCAGAGTGAGTTCCCTCTCTCTAGACTGGATACTACATACAGTCGAGCAGAGTGAGTTCCCTCTCTAGACTGGATACTACATTCAGTCGAGCAGAGTGAGTTCCCTCTATAGACTGGATACTACATACAGTCGAGCAGAGTGAGTTCCCTCTATAGACTGGATACTACATACAGTCGAGCAGAGTGAGTTCCCTCTCTAGACTGGATACTACATACAGTCGAGCAGAGTGAGTTCCCTCTCTAGACTGGATACTACATACAGTCGAGCAGAGTGAGTTCCCTCTCTAGACTGGATACTACATACAGTCGAGCAGAGTGAGTTCCCTCTCTCTAGACTGGATACTACATACAGTCGAGCAGAGTGAGTTCCCTCTCTCTAGACTGGATACTACATACAGTCGAGCAGAGTGAGTTCCCTCTCTAGACTGGATACTACATACAGTCGAGCAGAGTGAGTTCCCTCTCTCTAGACTGGATACTACATACAGTCGAGCAGAGTGAGTTCCCTCTCTCTAGACTGGATACTACATACAGTCGAGCAGAGTGAGTTCTCTCTCTAGACTGGATACTACATACAGTCGAGCAGAGTGAGTTCCCTCTATAGACTGGATACTACATACAGTCGAGCAGAGTGAGTTCCCTCTATAGACTGGATACTACATACAGTCGAGCAGAGTGAGTTCCCTCTCTCTAGACTGGATACTACATACAGTCGAGCAGAGTGAGTTCCCTCTATAGACTGGATACTACATACAGTCGAGCAGAGTGAGTTCCCTCTCTAGACTGGATACTACATACAGTCGAGCAGAGTGAGTTCCCTCTCTCTAGACTGGATACTACATACAGTCGAGCAGAGTGAGTTCCCTCTCTCTAGACTGGATACTACATACAGTCGAGCAGAGTGAGTTCCCTCTATAGACTGGATACTACATACAGTCGAGCAGAGTGAGTTCCCTCTATAGACTGGATACTACATACAGTCGAGCAGAGTGAGTTCCCTCTCTAGACTGGATACTACATACAGTCGAGCAGAGTGAGTTCCCTCTATAGACTGGATACTACATACAGTCGAGCAGAGTGAGTTCCCTCTCTAGACTGGATACTACATACAGTCGAGCAGAGTGAGTTCCCTCTCTCTAGACTGGATACTACATACAGTCGAGCAGAGTGAGTTCCCTCTCTAGACTGGATACTACATACAGTCGAGCAGAGTGAGTTCCCTCTCTAGACTGGATACTACATACAGTCGAGCAGAGTGAGTTCCCTCTCTCTAGACTGGATACTACATACAGTCGAGCAGAGTGAGTTCCCTCTCTCTAGACTGGATACTACATACAGTCGAGCAGAGTGAGTTCTCTCTCTAGACTGGATACTACATACAGTCGAGCAGAGTGAGTTCCCTCTATAGACTGGATACTACATACAGTCGAGCAGAGTGAGTTCCCTCTATAGACTGGATACTACATACAGTCGAGCAGAGTGAGTTCCCTCTCTCTAGACTGGATACTACATACAGTCGAGCAGAGTGAGTTCCCTCTATAGACTGGATACTACATACAGTCGAGCAGAGTGAGTTCCCTCTCTAGACTGGATACTACATACAGTCGAGCAGAGTGAGTTCCCTCTCTCTAGACTGGATACTACATACAGTCGAGCAGAGTGAGTTCCGTCTCTCTAGAATGGATACTACATACAGTCGAGCAGAGTGAGTTCCCTCTATAGACTGGATACTACATACAGTCGAGCAGAGTGAGTTCCCTCTATAGACTGGATACTACATACAGTCGAGCAGAGTGAGTTCCCTCTCTAGACTGGATACTACATACAGTCGAGCAGAGTGAGTTCCCTCTATAGACTGGATACTACATACAGTCGAGCAGAGTGAGTTCCCTCTCTAGACTGGATACTACATACAGTCGAGCAGAGTGAGTTCCCTCTCTAGACTGGATACTACATACAGTCGAGCAGAGTGAGTTCCCTCTCTCTAGACTGGATACTACATACAGTCGAGCAGAGTGAGTTCTCTCTCTAGACTGGATACTACATACAGTCGAGCAGAGTGAGTTCCCTCTCTAGACTGGATACTACATACAGTCGAGCAGAGTGAGTTCCCTCTATAGACTGGATACTACATACAGTCGAGCAGAGTGAGTTCCCTCTATAGACTGGATACTACATACAGTCGAGCAGAGTGAGTTCCCTCTCTCTAGACTGGATACTACATACAGTCGAGCAGAGAGTTCCCTCTATAGACTGGATACTACATACAGTCGAGCAGAGTGAGTTCCCTCTATAGACTGGATACTACATACAGTCGAGCGGAGTGAGTTCCCTCTCTAGACTGGATACTACATACAGTCGAGCGGAGTGAGTTCCCTCTATAGACTGGATACTACATTCAGTCGAGCAGAGTGAGTTCCCTCTCTAGACTGGATACTACATACAGTCGAGCAGAGTGAGTTCCCTCTATAGACTGGATACTACATACAGTCGAGCAGAGTGAGTTCCCTCTATAGACTGGATACTAAATACAGTCGAGCAGAGTGAGTTCCCTCTATAGACTGGATACTACATTCAGTCGAGCAGAGTGAGTTCCCTCTCTAGACTGGATACTACATACAGTCGAGCAGAGTGAGTTCCCTCTATAGACTGGATACTACATACAGTCGAGCAGAGTGAGTTCCCTCTATAGACTGGATACTAAATACAGTCGAGCAGAGTGAGTTCCCTCTATAGACTGGATACTACATACAGTCGAGCAGAGTGAGTTCCCTCTCTAGACTGGATACTACATACAGTCGAGCAGAGTGAGTTCCCTCTCTAGACTGGATACTACATACAGTCGAGCAGAGTGAGTTCCCTCTCTAGACTGGATACTACATACAGTCGAGCAGAGTGAGTTCCCTCTCTAGACTGGATACTACATACAGTCGAGCAGAGTGAGTTCCCTCTATAGACTGGATACTACATACAGTCGAGCAGAGTGAGTTCCCTCTATAGACTGGATACTAAATACAGTCGAGCAGAGTGAGTTCCCTCTATAGACTGGATACTACATACAGTCGAGCAGAGTGAGTTCCCTCTCTAGACTGGATACTACATACAGTCGAGCAGAGTGAGTTCCCTCTCTAGACTGGATACTACATACAGTCGAGCAGAGTGAGTTCCCTCTCTCTAGACTGGATACTACATACAGTCGAGCAGAGAGTTCCCTCTCTCTAGACTGGATACTACATACAGTCGAGCAGAGTGAGTTCCCTCTCTCTAGACTGGATACTACATACAGTCGAGCAGAGTGAGTTCCCTCTCTCTAGACTGGATACTACATACAGTCGAGCAGAGTGAGTTCTCTCTCTCTAGACTGGATACTACATACAGTCGAGCAGAGTGAGTTCCCTCTCTCTAGACTGGATACTACATACAGTCGAGCAGAGTGAGTTCTCTCTCTAGACTGGATACTACATACAGTCGAGCAGAGTGAGTTCCCTCTATAGACTGGATACTACATACAGTCGAGCAGAGTGAGTTCCCTCTATAGACTGGATACTACATACAGTCGAGCAGAGTGAGTTCCCTCTCTCTAGACTGGATACTACATACAGTCGAGCAGAGAGTTCCCTCTCTAGACTGGATACTACATACAGTCGAGCAGAGTGAGTTCCCTCTATAGACTGGATACTACATTCAGTCGAGCAGAGTGAGTTCCCTCTCTAGACTGGATACTACATACAGTCGAGCAGAGTGAGTTCCCTCTATAGACTGGATACTACATACAGTCGAGCAGAGTGAGTTCCCTCTCTAGACTGGATACTACATACAGTCGAGCAGAGTGAGTTCCCTCTCTAGACTGGATACTACATACAGTCGAGCAGAGTGAGTTCCCTCTCTCTAGACTGGATACTACATACAGTCGAGCAGAGTGAGTTCCCTCTCTAGACTGGATACTACATACAGTCGAGCAGAGTGAGTTCCCTCTCTAGACTGGATACTACATACAGTCGAGCAGAGTGAGTTCCCTCTATAGACTGGATACTACATACAGTCGAGCAGAGTGAGTTCCCTCTCTAGACTGGATACTACATTCAGTCGAGCAGAGTGAGTTCCCTCTCTAGACTGGATACTACATACAGTCGAGCAGAGTGAGTTCCCTCTCTAGACTGGATACTACATACAGTCGAGCAGAGTGAGTTCCCTCTCTAGACTGGATACTACATACAGTCGAGCAGAGTGAGTTCTGGAATAAAACCAGCTCCCATTACTAATGTACAACTGGAATAAAACCAGCTTGAATAGAACTAGATGAACCATTTTAAGAAAATGTAAACTCTCATTCTCTCTCCCGCTCAACAGAGACTCAACTCCACTCGAAGAACAGAGAGACTCAACTCCACTCGAAGAACAGAGAGACTCAACTCCACTCGAAGAACAGAGAGACTCAACTCCACTCGAAGAACAGAGAGACTCCACTCGAAGAACAGAGAGACTCAACTCCACTCGAAAAACAGAGAGACTCAACTCCACTCGAAAAACAGAGAGACTCAACTCCACTCGAAGAACAGAGAGACTCAACTCCACTCGAAGAACAGAGAGACTCAACTCCACTCGAAGAACAGAGAGACTCAACTCCACTCGAAGAACAGAGAGACTCAACTCCACTCGAAGAACAGAGAGACTCAACTCCACTCGAAGAACAGAGAGACTCAACTCCACTCGAAGAACAGAGAGACTCAACTCCACTCGAAGAAGAGAGAGACTCAACTCCACTCGAAGAAGAGAGAGACTCAACTCCACTCGAAGAAGAGAGAGACTCAACTCCACTCGAAGAAGAGAGAGACTCAACTCCACTCGAAGAAGAGAGAGACTCAACTCCACTCGAAGAAGAGAGAGACTCAACTCCACTCGAAGAAGAGAGAGACTCAACTCCACTCGAAGAAGAGAGAGACTCAACTCCACTCGAAGAAGAGAGAGACTCAACTCCACTCGAAGAAGAGAGAGACTCAACTCCACTCGAAGAAGAGAGAGACTCAACTCCACTCGAAGAAGAGAGAGACTCAACTCCACTCGAAGAAGAGAGAGACTCAACTCCACTCGAAGAAGAGAGAGACTCAACTCCACTCGAAGAAGAGAGAGACTCAACTCCACTCGAAGAAGAGAGAGACTCAACTCCACTCGAAGAACAGAGAGACTCAACTCCTCTAACACTAGGACCCAGCAGACACCTCTTCTTCCTCAGTGTGTCTCCAAGGCTCAGAGTAACAGCAACCAAGCAGACAGAATGGGGGGGGGATGGGTGCTGAAACAGGAAGGAGAATGATCTCTCTCTGTCTGTCTGTAACGGGCCTGGTTTCTAGCCCCGTGTCGTTATGTTTATGAGAATAGCTGAGCTGGAAGGGACCGGTTAGTAGGTAGGGTTTTAAAATCTATTAAAACGCAAAAAACCTGCTACCCAAATACATTCTACTGTTTGATAACATCTCTCTCTCTCTCTCTCTCTCTCTCTCTCTCTCTCTCTCTCTCTCCCCTTGTGTTTTGTAAAGAGGTAACAATGCTTCGCTGAGTGCTGTTTGTTACACATGATAACATGTTATATTCAGCAGACTGACGACTATTTTAACGACAGCTCTATTTTTTTTTTTTTTTTAAACATAGAAAAATAAAGCTTTCGTTCTTTTATTTTCATTTTCTAATTTTAACCTTTATTTCAAACTTGGCGAGAGCTAATGTAATATAAACAGGTGTAGTCGCTATTTCTGAAGCAGTAAGGACATTGGCCATAGGAAGAGAAGGTGAAGGACATTTTGCTATTTCTGAAGAGGGTAAAAACATGTCATTTAAGAGAAAAAACTAACATAGGCGCATTAGCCAAGGCCATGTGTACATTTATGACAGCTGGGTCATACTGTCAGGAGGACACAGGAAGGAAGATGGTAGGTTAAAAACGATCATGCAATTCATGTATTATTAATTTTTTTTGTTGTATGACCATAAAGTGGGTTCCCGCCACCATTATAATCGAACCAGGAAGCAGATATGGGCGTTATTGGACGTAAACAAGCAAAGAACTCAGACTGAAAGATAATTGAGGCAGATGGACTAAGGGGAGTAATTGCATTTACATATGGGGATGTACCTATATGCTGTGTGTTTATTAAAGCAGAGACGGTCCTCAGGGGGGGAAGTTGGATGTTCCGCGGACCAACTCGGCTTTTGCTACTTTTGTATTAAAGTCTATATTGAATTTACAAGTTCTTGTAAAAAAAAAGTGTTATATTTCTGAGGCAATATTCCACGACACGGCCAACCGGGGGAACAGTGGGGGTTAACTGCCTTGTTCAGGGGGCAGAACGACAGATTTGTACCTCGTCAGCTCGGGGGATTCGATCCAGCAACCTTTCGGGTTACTAGTCCGACGCTCTGACCACTAGGCTACGCTGCCGCCCTTCTCCGATTGGTTATATTATGTACCTGCATTCTTATAACAATATAAAGCAGTTAAGTAGTACTTTAAAGTATTTTATATTTAAGTCGGTTTTTTTGGGTGTATTTTACTTGTACTTCAATACATTCCAAAAGAAAATATTGTACTTTTTACTACATTTATTTTCCCTGATACCCAAAGTATTTGTTACATTCTGACAGGAAAATGGTCCAATTCACACACTTATCAAGAGAACATCCCTGGTCGTCCCTACTGCCTCTGATCTGGAGGACTCACTAAACAGAGAACATCCCTGGTCATCCCTACTGTCTCTGATCTGGAGGACTCACTAAACAGAGAACATCTCTGGTCATCCCTACTGTCTCTGATCTGGAGGACTCACTAAACAGAGAACATCCCTGGTCATCCCTACTGTCTCTGATCTGGAGGACTCACTAAACAGAGAACATCCCTGGTCATCCCTACTGCCTCTGATCTGGAGGACTCACTAAACAGAGAACATCCCTGGTCATCCCTACTGTCTCTGATCTGGAGGACTCACTAAACAGAGAACATCCCTGGTCATCCCTACTGCCTCTGATCTGGAGGACTCACTAAACAGAGAACATCCCTGGTCATCCCTACTGCCTCTGATCTGGTGGACTCACTAAACAGAGAACATCCCTGGTCATCTCTACTGCCTCTGATCTGGAGGACTCACTAAACAGAGAACATCCCTGGTCGTCCCTACTGCCTCTGATCTGGAGGACTCACTAAACACAAATACTTCCTTTGTAAATTATATCTGAGTGTTGGAGTGTGGCCCCTGGCTATCTGTAAATAAATAAAATTAAAAATGAGAAAAATGGTGCTGTCTGCTTTGTTGAATATAAGAAATTTCAAATATATACTTTTACTTTTGATACTTCAGTACTTTTAAAAACCAAATACTTTTAGACTTTTACTCAAGTAGTATTTTACTTTCACTTTTACTGGAGTCATTCTCTATTAATAAGGTATCTTTACTTTTACTACAGTATGACAAACTGGGTACTTTTTCCCCCACCACCTCTATAAAGACAAAAACCCTGACCTTCACAGCCACTCAGAACACCCCAGTTCCAGTCATTACTGGGTCAGAACCCCCCAGTTCCAGTCATTACTGGGTCAGAACCCCCCAGTTCCAGTCATTACTGGGTCAGAACCCCCCCAGTTCCAGTCATTACTGGGTCAGAACCCCCCAGTTCCAGTCATTACTGGGTCAGAACCCCCCCAGTTCCAGTCATTACTGGGTCAGAACCCCCCAGTTCCAGTCATTACTGGGTCAGAACCCCCCCAGTTCCAGTCATTACTGGGTCAGAACCCCCCAGTTCCACTCAGAACCCCCCAGTTCCACTCAGAACCCCCCAGTTCCAGTCAGAACCCCCCAGTTCCAGTCATTACTGGGTCAGAACCCCCAGTTCCAGTCATTACTTGGTCAGACCCCCCCAGTTCCAGTCATTACTGGGTCAGAACCCCCCAGTTCCAGTCATTACTGGGTCAGAACCCCCCCCGTTCCAGTCATTACTGGGTCAGAACCCCCCCGTTCCAGTCATTACTGGGTCAGAACCCCCCAGTTCCACTCAGAACCCCCCAGTTCCAGTCATTACTGGGTCAGAACCCCCCAGTTCCAGTCATTACTGGGTCAGACCCCCCCAGTTCCAGTCATTACTGGGTCAGAACCCCCCAGTTCCAGTCATTACTTGGTCAGAACCCCCCAGTTCCAGTCATTACTGGGTCAGAACCCCCCAGTTCCAGTCATTACTGGGTCAGACCCCCCCAGTTCCAGTCATTACTGGGTCAGAACCCCCCAGTTCCAGTCATTACTGGGTCAGAACCCCCCAGTTCCACTCAGAACCCCCCAGTTCCAGTCATTACTGGGTCAGAACCCCCCAGTTCCAGTCATTACTGGGTCAGACCCCCCCAGTTCCAGTCATTACTTGGTCAGAACCCCCCAGTTCCAGTCATTACTGGGTCAGAACCCCCCAGTTCCAGTCATTACTGGGTCAGACCCCCCCAGTTCCAGTCATTACTGGGTCAGAACCCCCCAGTTCCAGTCATTACTGGGTCAGAACCCCCCAGTTCCAGTCATTACTGGGTCAGAACCCCCCAGTTCCAGTCATTACTGGGTCAGACCCCCCCAGTTCCAGTCATTACTGGGTCAGAACCCCCCAGTTCCAGTCATTACTGGGTCAGAACCCCCCAGTTCCAGTCATTACTGGGTCAGAACCCCCCCAGTTCCAGTCATTACTGGGTCAGAACCCCCCAGTTCCACTCAGAACCCCCCAGTTCCAGTCAGAACCCCCCAGTTCCAGTCATTACTGGGTCAGACCCCCCCAGTTCCAGTCATTACTTGGTCAGAACCCCCCAGTTCCAGTCATTACTGGGTCAGAACCCCCCCAGTTCCAGTCATTACTGGGTCAGAACCCCCCAGTTCCACTCAGAACCCCCCAGTTCCAGTCATTACTGGGTCAGAACCCCCACAGTTCCAGTCATTACTGGGTCAGAACCCCCCAGTTCCACTCAGAACCCCCCAGTTCCACTCAGAACCCGTTTTAACCAGCGAACATTGATACACATTCAGACATTCAGCTCTTGATTTTAACATGGGTCGTTGAGACTGTGAATTCAGTCAGTTTATACCATTTTAAATCCATCCAACTTTAAAGCTGGGAATCCGTACTTGGTGAAACTACCGCGTCGTTTTAAAGACATTATACAACAAGAAAGAAGTGTATTCAAAAAACTAACGAACACCGAATTCCCTCTCTGACGTCACGGCGCATTCGGAAAGTATTCAGACCCCTTGACTTATTCCATATTTTGTTACATTACAGCCTCGTTCTAAAACGGATTCAATTAATTGTCATCCTCCTCAATCTACACACAATACCCCATGATGACAAAGTGAAAACAAGTTTTTTTTCCTCTCGAAATTTTGCCAAATAAGTATTCAGACGTTTTGCTGTGAGCTCAGATACTTCCTGTTTCCATTGATCATCCTTGAGTTGTTTTTACCACTTGGAGTCCACCTGTGGTAAATTCAATTGATCTGGCATTGATTTGCAAGCACCAAGACTCTTCCTAGAGCTGGCCGCCCGGCCAAACTGACCAATCAGAGGGGGAGAAGGGTCTTGGTCAGGGAGGTGAACCAAGAACCCGATGGTCACTCTAACAGAGCTCCAGAGTTCCTCTGTGGAGATGGGAGAACCTTCCAGAAGGACAACCATCTCTGTAGCACTCCACCAAATCAGGACTTTATGGTAGAGTGGCCAGACGGAAGCCACTCCTCAGTAAAAGGCACATGACAACCCGCTTGGAGTTTGACCAAAAGGCACCTAAAGGACTCAGACTATGAGAAACAAGATTCTCTGGTCTGATGAAACCAAGATTGAACTCTTTGGCCTGAATGCCAAGCATCACGTCTGGAGGAAACCTGGCACCATCCCTACGGTGAAGCATGGTGGTGGCAGCATAGTGCTGTGGGGATGTTTTTCAGCAGCAGGGACTGGGAGACATGTCAGGATCGAGGGAAAGATGAACGGAGCAAAGTATAGAGAGATCCTTGATGAAAACCTGCTCCAGAGCGCTCAGGACCTCAGACTGGGGTGAAGGTTCACCTTCCAACAGGACAACGACCCTAAGCACACAGCCAAGACAACGCAGGAGTGGCTTCAGGACAAGTCTCTGATTGTCCATGAGAGGCCCAGCCAGAGCCCGGACTTGAAGCCGATGGACCATCTCTGGAGAGACCTGAAAATAGCTGTGCAGCGACGCTCCCCATCCAACCTGACAGAGCTTGAGAGGATCTGCAGAGAAGAATGGGAGAAACTCCCCAAATACAGGTGTACCAAGCTTGTAGCGTCATACCCAAGAAGACTTGAGGCTGTAATCACTGCCAAAGGTGCTTCAACAAAGTACTGAGTAAAGATTCTGAATACTTATGTAAATTTGATATTTCATTTTAATTTTTTGGACCATTTTTTTTATAAAAACATGTTTTTGCTTTGTCATTATGGGGTATAGGTTGATTAAAGGGGGAAAAAACGATTTAATCTATTTTAGAATAAGGCTGTAAGGTTGGCGGGCCTGGGCAGCTCCAGTCTCCAGGGGCCTAATTGGAGTCACACTTTTCCACCACCCGTAGTAAAACCCACCTGATATAAACTAATTTTCTAAACTGAAGATCAGGATTCGGTGATTATTGGAGTCAGGTGTGTTAGCTGGGGGGGGGGGGGGGGGGGGCAAAACAATGACACCAATAAGGCCCTCGAGGATTGGAGTTGCCCAGACCTGCCCGGAAACTAAATGTGGGAAAAAAAATGAATACTTTTCTAATGCACTGCATGTAGGACAGAGCTGCTACTCTGCTGAACGCACCTCACCGCCGTTTCATTAACAAAACAACAGGGGGAGAAAGGAGCCAGGGGGCCAACGGGGGAGAAAGGAGCAGGGGGCCAACGGGGGGAGAGAGGGGCCAGGGGGCCAACGGGGGAGAAAGGAGCAGGGGCCAACGGGGGGAGAAAGGGGCCAACGGGGGGAGAGAGGGGCCAACGGGGGGGAAAGGAGCCAGGGGGCCAACGGGGGGAGAGAGGGGCCAACGGGGGGGAGAAAGGAGCAGGGGGCCAACGGGGGGAGAAAGGGGCCAACGGGGGAGAAAGGAGCAGGGGGCCAACGGGGGGAGGAAAGGAGCCAGGGGGCCAACGGGGGGAGAGAGGGGCCAACGGGGGGAGAAAGGAGCAGGGGGCCAACGGGGGGAGGAAAGGAGCCAGGGGGCCAACGGGGGGAGAGAGGGGCCAACGGGGGGAGAAAGGAGCAGGGGGCCAACGGGGGGAGAAAGGAGCAGGGGGCCAACGGGGGGAGGAAAGGAGCCAGGGGGCCAACTGGGGGAGAGAGGGGCCAACGGGGGGAGAAAGGAGCAGGGGGCCAACGGGGGGAGGAAAGGAGCCAGGGGGCCAACGGGGGGAGAGAGGGGCCAACGGGGGGAGAAAGGAGCAGGGGGCCAACGGGGGGAGGAAAGGAGCCAGGGGGCCAACGGGGGGAGAAAGGAGCCAGGGGGCCAACGGGGGGAGGAAGGAGCCAACGGGGGCCAACGGGGGGAGAAACTTCCCTCCCATCCGCCTCCACACAGCCTGACACAATATGCCTCCCACACACTTCCCTCCCATCCAACCTCCACACAGCCATGACACTTCCCTCCCATCCGCCTCCACACAGCCATGACACTTCCCTCCCATCCGCCTCCACACAGCCATGACACTTCCCTCCCATCCAACCTCCACACAGCCATGACACAATATGCCTCCCACACACTTCCCTCCCATCCAACCTCCACACCGCCATGACACTTCCCTCCCATCCGACCTCCACACAGCCATGACACTTCCCTCCCATCCAACCTCCACACAGCCATGACACTTCCCTCCCATCCGACCTCCACACAGCCATGACACTTCCCTCCCATCCGCCTCCACACAGCCATGACACTTCCCTCCCATCCGCCTCCACACAGCCATGACACTTCCCTCCCATCCGACCTCCACACAGCCATGACACTTCCCTCCCATCCGACCTCCACACAGCCATGACACTTCCCTCCCATCCGCCTCCACACAGCCATGACACAATATGCCTCCCATCCGACCTCCACACAGCCATGACACTTCCCTCCCATCCGCCTCCACACAGCCATGACACTTCCCTCCCATCCAACCTCCACACAGCCATGACACTTCCCTCCCATCCAACCTCCACACAGCCATGACACAATATGCCTCCCACACACTTCCCTCCCATCCAACCATGACACTTCCCTCCCATCCAACCTCCACACAGCCATGACACTTCCCTCCCATCCGCCTCCACACAGCCATGACACTTCCCTCCCATCCAACCTCCACACAGCCATGACACTTCCCTCCCATCCAACCTCCACACAGCCATGACACTTCCCTCCCATCCAACCTCCACACAGCCATGACACAGTAAACAAACGCTGTCCTGGGCTACCATACATAAGCTCTTTTCACACTGCCGAGCCAAGCTGTACTGGGTTAAGCCTGGTTAAACATCCCCCAGCTAGTGGAAACATACCGGAAATACCTCATATGAAAATACAACATTCGCACCAGTACTGTTGGGTTGGCACGGTAGAGAGAACAAGGTATTAGTGGGCAGTCAGTGGGCTCTCTCTGAGGCCCAATCAGAAGCCATCACTTGGTCTTTGTAGGAGGCCCAATCAGAAGCCATCACTTGGTCTTTGTAGGAGGCCCAATCAGAAGCCATCACTTGGTCTTTGTAGGAGGCCCAATCAGAAGCCATCACTTGGTCTTTGTAGGAGGCCCAATCAGAAGCCATCACTTGGTCTTTGTAGGAGGCCCAATCAGAAGCCATCACTAGGTCTTTGTAGGAGGCCCAATCAGAAGCCATCACTAGGTCTTTGTAGGAGGCCCAATCAGAAGCCATCACTTGGTCTTTGTAGGAGGCCCAATCAGAAGCCATCACTTGGTCTTTGTAGGAGGCCCAATCAGAAGCCATCACTTGGTCTTTGTAGGGGGCCCAATCAGAAGCCATCATTAGGTCTAGGAGTCAGCTCATTGGACAAACAGACTGAAATGGTGATCCACATGACAAAGCGGACCATGCATGTTGAGGTTTAGGCTGGTAGGAATATAGTCAGAACCCATACCCAGCGCTAGCTAGCTAGCTGTGTTTTTATATAGTCAGAACCCATACCCATCGCTAGCTAGCTAACTGGGTTTTTATATAGTCAGAACCCATACCCAGCGCTAGCTAGCTAACTGTGTTTTTATATAGTCAGAACCCATACCCAGCGCTAGCTAGCTAGCTGTGTTTTTATATAGTCAGAACCCATACCCAGCGCTAGCTAGCTAACTGGGTTTTTATATAGTCAGAACCCATACCCAGCGCTAGCTAGCTAACTGGGTTTTTATATAGTCAGAACCCATACCCAGCGCTAGCTAGCTAACTGGGTTTCTATATAGTCAGAACCCATACCCAGCGCTAGCTAGCTAACTGGGTTTTTATATAGTCAGAACCCATACCCAGCGCTAGCTAGCTAACTGTGTTTTTATATAGTCAGAACCCATACCCAGCGCTAGCTAGCTAGCTGTGTTTTTATATAGTCAGAACCCATACCCAGCGCTAGCTAGCTAACTGGGTTTTTATATAGTCAGAACCCATACCCAGCGCTAGCTAGCTAACTGGGTTTCTATATAGTCAGAACCCATACCCAGCGCTAGCTAGCTAACTGGGTTTTTATATAGTCAGAACCCATACCCAGCGCTAGCTAGCTAACTGGGTTTCTATATAGTCAGAACCCATACCCAGCGCTAGCTAGCTAACTGGGTTTTTATATAGTCAGAACCCATACCCAGCGCTAGCTAGCCGGCCAACCGTGGTTTTTAAACGAAAGTCTGTCATGTGATCCGCGTTAGGGTTAGGCCGTCGTTGTAAATAAAAACGTGTTCTTAACTGACTTGTTAAATCAAATAAATGATAGACTAGTATAAAGTAGTCCTCTGCTGAGAAGTGTTTGAGGTTCTGGTAAGTAGTAGTGCACTATATAGGGAATAGGGTGCTATTTGACACCTAAGCCTTAGTTTTTAGTCTGTTGATATTGACCTAGACCCAGGAAGAGAGCCTGTAGCTGTGTGTGTGTGTGTGTGTGTGTGTGTGTGTGTGTGTGTGTGTGTGTGTGTGTGTGTGTGTGTGTGTGTGATACCTGGTTCACAGCTAGGTTGCC
>NC_138298.1:43970000-43980000 GCF_965601325.2 Salmo salar
TACAAAACGTTGAGACGATAAAAAGTTGATTTGGCAAGTTATCAGCGTCGGTCTTTTCTCTCCTTCCTGTACAGTAGATATACGTAGATGAAGTTCAGCGGAACATCCGCTTGGTGTGCTGCTGCTGCTGCTGGTTCAACTCAGCCTTGCTTCCTCCAAACCCAGCTTCCTCCAAACCCAGCTTCCTCGGTTGTTTTTAGCATGGGACACCACCACCACCACGGTAATGCTACCAGCTAGAGACATACTTCCCTAAAGACAACTGCTTTTAAAAACATTAACCTAACTCGGAGTAAACACACACCGACAATGCCAAGGAAAAGGAAAAATGGGTATAGCCCAGCGAGAGTACCCGGGTTGTCAAACGATAACAGTAACAACTACTACCGACTACCGGGAGCTGGTGACGGTGCGCCGCCGCCGCCGAGAAGTGAATTGAACACCGGGAGTAACTCTCACCATTACCGTAGTACTAATACGGTCGTTAGAACAAACTCAATAGACATCTCCTCTACTTGTCAGGACAAGGACGAGATAGTGAGGAACATGCAGGAGATGTTTTCTCACCTGGACCCAGAAGTTCTGTACATTGTGTTGGCCGAGTGTGACTTCAAAGGTATAAGGACTCTCTCACTGACAATACTGACAAGTTAAATGTACTTAGTTATAACAAAGTTTACTTAGTTTGATAGATAACTAGATATGAACTAGATATGAACTATGTACCTAACGCGATCGGGTGCGTTGCAATAGCAATGCTGGTTCCTTGACCCGATATCCCGTATTGATCCTATGATTATGTGATCAATGTTACATCAGATATTATGTGATCTCACCTCTCTCTCTCTCTCTGTCTGTCTGTCTGCTCTCTCTCTCTCTCTCTCTCTCTCTCACCCCTGCTCCTCCACTTAGACCTGACACTCAATCTAAACCACTAAATGTTTTTTCTTATTTTCCATAAAGATGAGTGACTACAGTCAAAAGGCCTGGCTAGGATAACAATTTACTTTCCTATCGGATAACTCGGCGGTAGCGTGTACTCTTTCCTATCGGATAACTCGGCGGTAGCGTGTACTCTTTCCTATCGGATAACTCGGCGGTAGCGTGTACTCTTTCCTATCGGATAACTCGGCGGTAGCGTGTATTTCAATGTCACGTGTACTGACTGTGAGATCACGTTGTTACATAATGTCCCGGTGTTATGAGGTCACTACAGGTCAACAGTACATATTGGGACTACAGGTCAACAGTACATATTGGGACTACAGGTCAACAGTACATATTGGGACTACAGTTCAACAGTACATATTGGGACTACAGGTCAACAGTACATATTGGGACTACAGGTCAACAGTACATATTGGGACTACAGGTCAACAGTACATATTGGGACTACAGATCAACAGTACATATTGGGACTACAGGTCAACAGTACATATTGGGACTACAGGTCAACAGTACATATTGGGACTACAGGTCAACAGTACATATTGGGACTACAGGTCAACAGTACATATTGGGACTACAGGTCAACAGTACATATTGGGACTACAGGTCAACAGTACATATTGGGACTACAGTTCAACAGTACATATTGGGACTACAGGTCAACAGTACATATTGGGACTACAGTTCAACAGTACATATTGGGACTACAGGTCAACAGTACATATTGGGACTACAGGTCAACAGTACATATTGGCACTACAGTTCAACAGTACATATTGGGACTACAGGTCAACAGTACATATTGGGACTACAGGTCAACAGTACATATTGGGACTACAGGTCAACAGTACATATTGGGACTACAGGTCAACAGTACATATTGGCACTACAGGTCAACAGTACATATTGGCACTACAGGTCAACAGTACATATTGGGACTACAGGTCAACAGTACATATTGGGACTACAGTTCAACAGTACATATTGGGACTACAGGTCAACAGTACATATTGGGACTACAGTTCAACAGTACATATTGGCACTACAGTTCAACAGTACATATTGGGACTACAGGTCAACAGTACATATTGGGACTACAGGTCAACAGTACATATTGGGACTACAGGTCAACAGTACATATTGGCACTACAGGTCAACAGTACAGTGGGACTACAGGTCAACAGTACATATTGGGACTACAGGTCAACAGTACATATTGGGACTACAGGTCAACAGTACATATTGGGACTACAGGTCAACAGTACATATTGGGACTACAGGTCAACAGTACATATTGGGACTACAGGTCAACAGTACATATTGGGACTACAGGTCAACAGTACATATTGGGACTACAGGTCAACAGTACATATTGGGACTACAGTTCAACAGTACATATTGGGACTACAGGTCAACAGTACATATTGGGACTACAGGTCAACAGTACATATTGGGACTACAGGTCAACAGTACATATTGGGACTACAGGTCAACAGTACATATTGGGACTACAGGTCAACAGTACATATTGGGACTACAGTTCAACAGTACATATTGGGACTACAGTTCAACAGTACATATTGGGACTACAGTTCAACAGTACATATTGGGACTACAGTTCAACAGTACATATTGGGACTACAGTTCAACAGTACATATTGGGACTACAGGTCAACAGTACAGTGGGACTACAGTTCAACAGTACATATTGGCACTACAGTTCAACAGTACATATTGGGACTACAGTTCAACAGTACAGTGGGACTACAGGTCAACAGTACATATTGGGACTACAGGTCAACAGTACATATTGGGACTACAGGACAACAGTACATATTGGGACTACAGGTCAACAGTACATATTGGGACTACAGGTCAACAGTACAGTGGGACTACAGGTCAACAGTACATATTGGGACTACAGGTCAACAGTACATATTGGGACTACAGGTCAACAGTACATATTGGGACTACAGTTCAACAGTACATATTGGGACTACAGGTCAACAGTACATATTGGGACTACAGGTCAACAGTACAGTGGGACTACAGGTCAACAGTACATATTGGGACTACAGGTCAACAGTACAGTGGGACTACAGGTCAACAGTACATATTGGGACTACAGGTCAACAGTACATATTGGCACTACAGTTCAACAGTACATATTGGGACTACAGGTCAACAGTACATATTGGGACTACAGGTCAACAGTACATATTGGGACTACAGGTCAACAGTACATATTGGGACTACAGGTCAACAGTACATATTGGCACTACAGTTCAACAGTACAGTGGGACTACAGTTCAACAGTACATATTGGGACTACAGGTCAACAGTACAGTGTGACTACAGTTCAACAGTACATATTGGGACTACAGTTCAACAGTACATATTGGGACTACAGTTCAACAGTACATATTGGGACTACAGGTCAACAGTACATATTGGGACTACAGGTCAACAGTACATATTGGGACTACAGTTCAACAGTACATATTGGCACTACAGTTCAACAGTACATATTGGGACTACAGTTCAACAGTACATATTGGCACTACAGTTCAACAGTACATATTGGCACTACAGTTCAACAGTACATATTGGGACTACAGGTCAACAGTACATATTGGGACTACAGATCAACAGTACATATTGGGACTACAGATCAACAGTACATATTGGGACTACAGGTCAACAGTACATATTGGGACTACAGTTCAACAGTACATATTGGGACTACAGTTCAACAGTACATATTGGGACTACAGGTCAACAGTACATATTGGGACTACAGGTCAACAGTACATATTGGGACTACAGGTCAACAGTACATATTGGGACTACAGTTCAACAGTACATATTGGGACTACAGTTCAACAGTACATATTGGGACTACAGTTCAACAGTACATATTGGGACTACAGGTCAACAGTACATATTGGCACTACAGTTCAACAGTACATATTGGGACTACAGTTCAACAGTACATATTGGGACTACAGGTCAACAGTACATATTGGGACTACAGGTCAACAGTACATATTGGCACTACAGTTCAACAGTACATATTGGGACTACAGGTCAACAGTACATATTGGGACTACAGGTCAACAGTACATATTGGGACTACAGTTCAACAGTACATATTGGGACTACAGTTCAACAGTACATATTGGGACTACAGGTCAACAGTACATATTGGGACTACAGGTCAACAGTACATATTGGCACTACAGTTCAACAGTACATATTGGGACTACAGGTCAACAGTACATATTGGCACTACAGTTCAACAGTACATATTGGGACTACAGGTCAACAGTACATATTGGCACTACAGGTCAACAGTACATATTGGGACTACAGGTCAACAGTACATATTGGGACTACAGGTCAACAGTACATATTGGGACTACAGTTCAACAGTACATATTGGCACTACAGGTCAACAGTACATATTGGGACTACAGGTCAACAGTACAGTGGGACTACAGTTCAACAGTACATATTGGGACTACAGTTCAACAGTACATATTGGGACTACAGTTCAACAGTACATATTGGGACTACAGGTCAACAGTACATATTGGGACTACAGTTCAACAGTACATATTGGGACTACAGTTCAACAGTACATATTGGGACTACAGTTCAACAGTACATATTGGGACTACAGGTCAACAGTACAGTCGGACTACAGTTCAACAGTACATATTGGGACTACAGTTCAACAGTACATATTGGGACTACAGGTCAACAGTACATATTGGGACTACAGGTCAACAGTACAGTGGGACTACAGTTCAACAGTACATATTGGCACTACAGTTCAACAGTACATATTGGGACTACAGTTCAACAGTACATATTGGGACTACAGTTCAACAGTACATATTGGGACTACAGGTCAACAGTACATATTGGGACTACAGGTCAACAGTACAGTCGGACTACAGTTCAACAGTACATATTGGGACTACAGTTCAACAGTACATATTGGCACTACAGTTCAACAGTACATATTGGGACTACAGGTCAACAGTACAGTCGGACTACAGTTCAACAGTACATATTGGGACTACAGTTCAACAGTACATATTGGCACTACAGTTCAACAGTACATATTGGGACTACAGGTCAACAGTACAGTCGGACTACAGTTCAACAGTACATATTGGGACTACAGTTCAACAGTACATATTGGGACTACAGTTCAACAGTACATATTGGGACTACAGGTCAACAGTACAGTCGGACTACAGTTCAACAGTACATATTGGGACTACAGGTCAACAGTACATATTGGGACTACAGGTCAACAGTACATATTGGGACTACAGTTCAACAGTACATATTGGGACTACAGGTCAACAGTACATATTGGGACTACAGGTCAACAGTACATATTGGGACTACAGGTCAACAGTACATATTGGGACTACAGGTCAACAGTACATATTGGGACTACAGGTCAACAGTACATATTGGGACTACAGGTCAACAGTACATATTGGGACTACAGGTCAACAGTACATATTGGGACTACAGTTCAACAGTACATATTGGGACTACAGGTCAACAGTACATATTGGGACTACAGGTCAACAGTACATATTGGGACTACAGGTCAACAGTACATATTGGGACTACAGGTCAACAGTACATATTGGGACTACAGGTCAACAGTACATATTGGGACTACAGGTCAACAGTACATATTGGGACTACAGGTCAACAGTACATATTGGGACTACAGGTCAACAGTACATATTGGGACTACAGGTCAACAGTACAGTGTTGAACTGTCACCGGAAGTCAGGAACTGTCTACATGGAAGAGCCAAAGTTATATAAACATGTATGAACATCTCACACACTGCTAAAGAGTTCATTTAACCACCTGTTCTCTCTCTCTCTCTCTCTCTCCCCTCCATCTCTCTCTCTCTCTCTCTCTCTCTCTCTCTCTCTCCCTCCATCTCTCTCTCTCTCTCTCTCTCTCTCCCCTCCATCTCTCTCTCTCCCCTCCATCTCTCTCTCTCCCTCTCTCTCTCTCTCCCCTCCATCTCTCTCTCTCTCTCCCCTCCATCTCTCTCTCTCGCCTACCACCCCGTCTCTCTCTCTTTCTCTCTCTCTCCTACCATCTCCCTCCTACCATCTCTCCGACTCTCTCTCCTACCATCTCTCCCCCTCTCTCTCCTACCACCCCTCCTCTCTCTCTCTCTCTCTCTCTCTCTCTCTCTCCCCCTCTCTCTCCTACCATCTCTCCCCCTCTCTCTCTCCTACCATCTCTCCCCCTCTCTCTCTCTCTCTCTCTCTCTCTCCCTCTCTCTCTCTCTCTCTCTCTCTCCTTCCATCTCTCTTCCTCTAGTTGAGAATGCGATGGATTCTCTCCTGGAGCTGTCTGTTGCAGCTGAACGTGTTGGCCCCCTCCCTCCCCTCCTCTCTGGGTTTGAGCTCGCCGCAGCTCTCCTCACGCCCCAACACGACCCCTCTAAACCAGACCTTCACCCCCACCCTCCTACAGGGGAGACCGCTGTCCCCCTCTCCCCTCCTCTCCGCAGCGAAAATGACCGGGACCTGATCACTGACTTGACAGAAGAGTTTGATGTTCTGATCGACCGTGAGCTGGAGACTCTTACCATACAGCAGGAAGCTGGAGAGAAGAGCCACGGTGATCTTCACTCCACCTCCTCTTCCTCGTCCGTCTCTTCCCGCTCCTTCCTCGTTCAGCCCCCGGGCGCCCAGCAGCAAGCCCTGCCACAGCTGCACCAGTCCAGCCCAAGAGCCTCAGCCCCCAAGAGGGGGCCCCCAGGGGACCAGCCATTCCCCGACAGGGTGTTCTCACCTGGGCAGGCTAGTGGACCTCACTCCCCTGTCTCTGGCCTGAGCCTCAGCTTCTCTGGAGGAGCACTGGGTTACCAGCAGCAGAAATCATTACTGGACTTCAGCCATCTGATTTCATCGCCAGCCGAGACGGACAGAACTAAACCCAACCTGCCTTTGGACCTGGGGGCCTCCGATCGCCGCTCTGCATTCCAGGCGTACAGGAAACTGGACCAGTTCACTGTTTCTCCAGAGGGCGGGCGGACCGTACCACCAGGCGGCATAGTAACGGGGGCGAGGACAAAGACGAGCGTCTCAGGAGAGGAAGAGCGACTCAACGACTCGTCGTTCTGGAATGCTCAGGCGCCGGCGTTTCAACCGCATTTCTACGGAAATCGGGCAACGGCGCCGTCGTTCATCGTCCCCGTGGCGATAAGCCCTTCCAGCTGGCGCACCCGAGCCACGCCCGCCTCACACTGGTTGGCCCAGGGCCCTGTCCGTCAAGCCCCTGCTGGCCCCAGGTCTTGGACAGGGGGTGTGTTTGCGGCCGCTGGCCCCAGAGCACCCCTCCTCTCTGGGCAACATGGTAGGCTCCGGCTGGAGGGGCGTGTCCTAGTGCTGCTACGGGGAGCTCCTGGGTCGGGCAAGTCCACTCTGGCCCGGTAAGGGGGGGTGTGTGTGTGTGTGTGTGTGTGTGTGTGTGTGTGTGTGTGTGTGTGTGTGTGTGTGTGTGTGTTGGGTGGGTGGGTGTGTGTGTGTGTGTGTGTTTACAATAATGATAACCGCACACACCAATAAGTGTGTGTGTGTGTTATCCTTGTGTGTGTGTGTGTGTGGTGTGTGTGTGTGTGTGTGTGTGTGTGTGTGTGTGTGTGTGTGTGTGTGTGTGTGTGTGTGTGTGTGTTGTGTGGTGTGGTGTGTGTAGGGCCATGCTGGAGCAGAACCCTCATGGGCTGGTGTTGAGCACCGACGATTATTTCTGTCGCCATGGGGACTATCGCTACGACCCCTCTGCTTTAGGGGAGGCCCACGAATGGAACCACGCTAGAGGTATACACCCTAACCCCTACACCCTAACCCCTACACCCTAACCCCTACACCCTAACCCCTACACCCTAACCCCTACACCCTAACCCCTACACCCTAACCCCTACACCCTAACCCCTACACCCTAACCCCTACACCCTAACCCCTACACCCTAACCCCTACACCCTAACCCCTACACCCTAACCCCTACACCCTAACCCCTACACCCTAACCCCTACACCCTAACCCCTACACCCTAACCCCTACACCCTAACCCCTACACCCTAACCCCTACACCCTAACCCCTACACCCTAACCCCTACACCCTAACCCCTACACCCTGACCCCTACACCCTAACCCCTACACCCTAACCCCTACACCCTAACCCCTACACCCTAACCCCTACACCCTAACCCCTACACCCTAACCCCTACACCCTAACCCCTACACCCTAACCCCTACACCCTAACCCCTACACCCTAACCCCTACACCCTAACCCCTACACCCTAACCCCTACACCCTAACCCCTACACCCTAACCCCTACACCCTGACCCCTACACCCTAACCCCTACACCCTAACCCCTACACCCTAACCCCTACACCCTAACCCCTACACCCTAACCCCTACACCCTAACCCCTACACCCTAACCCCTACACCCTAACCCCTACACCCTAACCCCTACACCCTAACCCCTACACCCTAACCCCTACACCCTAACCCCTACACCCTAACCCCTACACCCTAACCCCTACACCCTAACCCCTACACCCTAACCCCTACACCCTAACCCCTACACCCTAACCCCTACACCCTAACCCCTACACCCTAACCCCTACACCCTAACCCCTACACCCTAACCCCTACACCCTAACCCCTACACCCTAACCCCTACACCCTAACCCCTACACCCTAACCCCTACACCCTAACCCCTACACCCTAACCCCTACACCCTAACCCCTACACCCTAACCCCTACACCCTAACCCCTACACCCTAACCCCTACACCCTAACCCCTACACCCTAACCCCTACACCCTAACCCCTACACCCTAACCCCTACACCCTAACCCCTACACCCTAACCCCTACACCCTAACCCCTACACCCTAACCCCTACACCCTAACCCCTACACCCTAACCCCTACACCCTAACCCCTACACCCTAACCCCTACACCCTAACCCCCTACACCCTAACCCCTACACCCTAACCCCTACACCCTAACCCCTACACCCTAACCCCTACACCCTAACCCCTACACCCTAACCCCTACACCCTAACCCTACCCCTACACCCTAACCCCTACACCCTAACCCCTACACCCTAACCCCTACACCCTAACCCCTACACCCTAACCCCTACACCCTAACCCCTACACCCTAACCCCTACACCCTAACCCCTACACCCTAACCCCTACACCCTAACTAACCCTAACCCCTACACCCTAACCCCTACACCCTAACCCCTACACCCTAACCCCTACACCCTAACCCCTACACCCTAACCCCTACACCCTAACCCCTACACCCTAACCCCTACACCCTAACCCCTACACCCTAACCCCTACACCCTAACCCCTACACCCTAACCCCTACACCCTAACCCCTACACCCTAACCCCTACACCCTAACCCCTACACCCTAACCCCTACACCCTAACCCCTACACCCTAACCCCTACACCCTAACCCCTACACCCTGACCCCTACACCCTAACCCCTACACCCTAACCCCTACACCCTAACCCCTACACCCTAACCCCTACACCCTAACCCCTACACCCTAACCCCTACACCCTAACCCCTACACCCTAACCCCTACACCCCTAACCCCTACACCCTAACCCCTACACCCTAACCCCTACACCCTAACCCCTACACCCTAACCCCTACACCCTAACCCCTACACCCTAACCCCTACACCCTAACCCCTACACCCTAACCCCCTACACCCTAACCCCTACACCCTAACCCCTACACCCTAACCCCTACACCCTAACCCCTACACCCTAACCCCTACACCCTAACCCCTACACCCTAACCCCTACACCCTAACCCCTACACCCTAACCCCTACACCCTAACCCCTACACCCTAACCCCTACACCCTAACCCCTACACCCTAACCCCTACACCCTAACCCCTACACCCTAACCCCTACACCCTAACCCCTACACCCTAACCCCTACACCCTAAC
>NC_138298.1:43985000-44005000 GCF_965601325.2 Salmo salar
CTATACCTGGTGGTAATACAGTCTGCTACCATTCTCCAATAGTTTACCATCTAGGTTGTCTATATGGTAATACAGGCTGCTACCATTCTCCAATAGTTTACCATCTAGGTTGTCTATATGGTAATACAGTCTGCTACCATTCTCCAATAGTTTACCATCTAGGTTGTCTATACCTGGTGGTAATACAGTCTGCTACCATTCTCCAATAGTTTACCATCTAGGTTGTCTATATGGTAATACAGTCTGCTACCATTCTCCAATAGTTTACCATCTAGGTTGTCTATACCTGGTGGTAATACAGTCTGCTACCATTCTCCAATAGTTTACCATCTAGGTTGTCTATACCTGGTGGTAATACAGTCTGCTACCATTCTCCAATAGTTTACCATCTAGGTTGTCTATACCTGGTGGTAATACAGTCTGCTACCATTCTCCAATAGTTTACCATCTAGGTTGTCTATACCTGGTGGTAATACAGTCTGCTACCATTCTCCAATAGTTTACCATCTAGGTTGTCTATACCTGGTGGTAATACAGTCTGCTACCATTCTCCAATAGTTTACCATCTAGGTTGTCTATACCTGGTGGTAATACAGTCTGCTACCATTCTCCAATAGTTTACCATCTAGGTTGTCTATACCTGGTGGTAATACAGTCTGCTACCATTCTCCAATAGTTTACCATCTAGGTTGTCTATACCTGGTGGTAATACAGTCTGCTACCATTCTCCAATAGTTTACCATCTAGGTTGTCTATATGGTAATACAGTCTGCTACCATTCTCCAATAGTTTACCATCTAGGTTGTCTATACCTGGTGGTAATACAGTCTGCTACCATTCTCCAATAGTTTACCATCTAGGTTGTCTATACCTGGTGGTAATACAGTCTGCTACCATTCTCCAATAGTTTACCATCTAGGTTGTCTATATGGTAATACAGTCTGCTACCATTCTCCAATAGTTTACCATCTAGGTTCTCCATACCTGGTGGTAATACAGTCTGCTACCATTCTCCAATAGTTTACCATCTAGGTTGTCTATATGGTAATACAGTCTGCTACCATACCTGGTGGTAATACAGTCTGCTACCATTCTCCAATAGTTTACCATCTAGGTTGTCTATACCTGGTGGTAATACAGTCTGCTACCATTCTCCAATAGTTTACCATCTAGGTTGTCTATACCTGGTGGTAATACAGTCTGCTACCATTCTCCAATAGTTTACCATCTAGGTTGTCTATACCTGGTGGTAATACAGTCTGCTACCATTCTCCAATAGTTTAGCATCTAGGTTGTCTATATGGTAATACAGTCTGCTACCATTCTCCAATAGTTTACCATCTAGGTTGTCTATACCTGGTAATACAGTCTGCTACCATTCTCCAATAGTTTACCATCTAGGTTGTCTATACCTGGTGGTAATACAGTCTGCTACCATTCTCCAATAGTTTACCATCTAGGTTGTCTATATGGTAATACAGTCTGCTACCATTCTCCAATAGTTTACCATCTAGGTTGTCTATACCTGGTGGTAATACAGTCTGCTACCATTCTCCAATAGTTTACCATCTATGTTGTCTATATGGTAATACAGTCTGCTACCATTCTCCAATAGGTTACCATCTAGGTTGTCTATACCTGGTAATACAGTCTGCTACCATTCTCCAATAGTTTACCATCTAGGTTGTCTATATGGTAATACAGTCTGCTACCATTCTCCAATAGTTTACCATCTAGGTTGTCTATATGGTAATACAGTCTGCTACCATTCTCCAATAGTTTACCATCTAGGTTGTCCATACCTGGTGGTAATACAGTCTGCTACCATTCTCCAATAGTTTACCATCTAGGTTGTCTATACCTGGTGGTAATACAGTCTGCTACCATTCTCCAATAGTTTACCATCTAGGTTGTCTATATGGTAATACAGTCTGCTACCATTCTCCAATAGTTTACCATCTAGGTTGTCTATACCTGGTGGTAATACAGTCTGCTACCATTCTCCAATAGTTTACCATCTAGGTTGTCTATATGGTAATACAGTCTGCTACCATTCTCCAATAGTTTACCATCTAGGTTGTCTATATGGTAATACAGTCTGCTACCATTCTCCAATAGTTTACCATCTAGGTTGTCTATACCTGGTGGTAATACAGTCTGCTACCATTCTCCAATAGTTTACCATCTAGGTTGTCTATACCTGGTGGTAATACAGTCTGCTACCATTCTCCAATAGTTTACCATCTAGGTTGTCTATACCTGGTAATACAGTCTGCTACCATTCTCCAATAGTTTACCATCTAGGTTGTCTATACCTGGTGGTAATACAGTCTGCTACCATTCTCCAATAGTTTACCATCTAGGTTGTCCATACCTGGTGGTAATACAGGCTGCTACCATTCTCCAATAGTTTACCATCTAGGTTGTCTATATGGTAATACAGTCTGCTACCATTCTCCAAAAGTTTACCATCTAGGTTGTCTATACCTGGTGGTAATACAGTCTGCTACCATTCTCCAATAGTTTACCATCTAGGTTGTCTATATGGTAATACAGTCTGCTACCATTCTCCAATAGTTTACCATCTAGGTTGTCTATATGGTAATACAGTCTGCTACCATTCTCCAATAGTTTACCATCTAGGTTGTCTATATGGTGATACAGTCTGCTACCATTCTCCAATAGTTTACCATCTAGGTTGTCTATACCTGGTGGTAATACAGTCTGCTACCATTCTCCAATAGTTTACCATCTAGGTTGTCTATATGGTAATACAGTCTGCTACCATTCTCCAATAGTTTACCATCTAGGTTGTCTATACCTGGTAATACAGTCTGCTACCATTCTCCAATAGTTTACCATCTAGGTTGTCTATACCTGGTGGTAATACAGTCTGCTACCATTCTCCAATAGTTTACCATCTAGGTTGTCTATATGGTAATACAGTCTGCTACCATTCTTCAATAGTTTACCATCTAGGTTGTCTATACCTGGTGGTAATACAGTCTGCTACCATTCTCCAATAGTTTACCATCTAGGTTGTCTATATGGTAATACAGTCTGCTACCATTCTCCAATAGTTTACCATCTAGGTTGTCTATACCTGGTGGTAATACAGTCTGCTACCATTCTCCAATAGTTTACCATCTAGGTTGTCTATATGGTAATACAGTCTGCTACCATTCTCCAATAGTTTACCATCTAGGTTGTCTATATGGTAATACAGTCTGCTACCATTCTCCAATAGTTTACCATCTAGGTTGTCTATACCTGGTGGTAATACAGTCTGCTACCATTCTCCAATAGTTTACCATCTAGGTTGTCTATACCTGGTGGTAATACAGTCTGCTACCATTCTCCAATAGTTTACCATCTAGGTTGTCTATACCTGGTAATACAGTCTGCTACCATTCTCCAATAGTTTACCATCTAGGTTGTCTATACCTGGTGGTAATACAGTCTGCTACCATTCTCCAATAGTTTACCATCTAGGTTGTCCATACCTGGTGGTAATACAGGCTGCTACCATTCTCCAATAGTTTACCATCTAGGTTGTCTATATGGTAATACAGTCTGCTACCATTCTCCAAAAGTTTACCATCTAGGTTGTCTATACCTGGTGGTAATACAGTCTGCTACCATTCTCCAATAGTTTACCATCTAGGTTGTCTATATGGTAATACAGTCTGCTACCATTCTCCAATAGTTTACCATCTAGGTTGTCTATATGGTAATACAGTCTGCTACCATTCTCCAATAGTTTACCATCTAGGTTGTCTATATGGTGATACAGTCTGCTACCATTCTCCAATAGTTTACCATCTAGGTTGTCTATACCTGGTGGTAATACAGTCTGCTACCATTCTCCAATAGTTTACCATCTAGGTTGTCTATATGGTAATACAGTCTGCTACCATTCTCCAATAGTTTACCATCTAGGTTGTCTATACCTGGTAATACAGTCTGCTACCATTCTCCAATAGTTTACCATCTAGGTTGTCTATACCTGGTGGTAATACAGTCTGCTACCATTCTCCAATAGTTTACCATCTAGGTTGTCTATATGGTAATACAGTCTGCTACCATTCTCCAATAGTTTATCATCTAGGTTGTCTATACCTGGTGGTAATACAGTCTGCTACCATTCTCCAATAGTTTACCATCTAGGTTGTCTATATGGTAATACAGTCTGCTACCATTCTCCAATAGGTTACCATCTAGGTTGTCTATACCTGGTAATACAGTCTGCTACCATTCTCCAATAGGTTACCATCTAGGTTGTCTATACCTGGTAATACAGTCTGCTACCATTCTCCAATAGTTTACCATCTAGGTTGTCTATATGGTAATACAGTCTGCTACCATTCTCCAATAGTTTACCATCTAGGTTGTCTATATGGTAATACAGACTGCTACCATTCTCCAATAGTTTACCATCTAGGTTGTCCATACCTGGTGGTAATACAGTCTGCTACCATTCTCCAATAGTTTACCATCTAGGTTGTCTATACCTGGTGGTAATACAGTCTGCTACCATTCTCCAATAGTTTACCATCTAGGTTGTCTATATGGTAATACAGTCTGCTACCATTCTCCAATAGTTTACCATCTAGGTTGTCTATACCTGGTGGTAATACAGTCTGCTACCATTCTCCAATAGTTTACCATCTAGGTTGTCTATATGGTAATACAGTCTGCTACCATTCTCCAATAGTTTACCATCTAGGTTGTCTATATGGTAATACAGGCTGCTACCATTCTCCAATAGTTTACCATCTAGGTTGTCTATACCTGGTGGTAATACAGTCTGCTACCATTCTCCAATAGTTTACCATCTAGGTTGTCTATACCTGGTGGTAATACAGTCTGCTACCATTCTCCAATAGTTTACAATCTAGGTTGTCTATATGGTAATACAGTCTGCTACCATTCTCCAATAGTTTACCATCTAGGTTGTCTATATGGTAATACAGTCTGCTACCATTCTCCAATAGTTTACCATCTAGGTTGTCTATATGGTAATACAGTCTGCTACCATTCTCCAATAGTTTACCATCTAGGTTGTCTATATGGTAATACAGTCTGCTACCATTCTCCAATAGTTTACCATCTAGGTTGTCTATATGGTAATACAGTCTGCTACCATTCTCCAATAGTTTACCATCTAGGTTATCTATACCTGATGGTAATACAGTCTGCTACCATTCTCCAATAGTTTACCATCTAGGTTGTCTATACCTGGTGGTAATACAGTCTGCTACCATTCTCCAATAGTTTACCATCTAGGTTGTCTATACCTGGTGGTAATACAGTCTGCTACCATTCTCCAATAGTTTACCATCTAGGTTGTCTATATGGTAATACAGTCTGCTACCATTCTCCAATAGTTTACCATCTAGGTTGTCTATACCTGGTGGTAATACAGTCTGCTACCATTCTCCAATAGTTTACCATCTAGGTTATCTATATGGTAATACAGTCTGCTACCATTCTCCAATAGTTTACCATCTAGGTTGTCTATACCTGGTGGTAATACAGTCTGCTACCATTCTCCAATTGTTTACCATCTAGGTTGTCTATATGGTAATACAGTCTGCTACCATTCTCCAATAGTTGACCATCTAGGTTGTCTATATGGTAATACAGTCTGCTACCATTCTCCAAAAGTTTACCATCTAGGTTATCTATATGGTAATACAGTCTGCTACCATTCTCCAATAGTTTACCATCTAGGTTGTCTATACCTGGTGGTAATACAGTCTGCTACCATTCTCCAATAGTTTACCATCTAGGTTGTCTATACCTGGTGGTAATACAGTCTGCTACCATTCTCCAATAGTTTACCATCTAGGTTGTCTATACCTGGTGGTAATACAGACTGCTACCATTCTCCAATAGTTTACCATCTAGGTTGTCTATACCTGGTAATACAGTCTGCTACCATTCTCCAATAGTTTACCATCTAGGTTGTCTATACCTGGTGGTAATACAGTCTGCTACCATTCTCCAATAGTTTACCATCTAGGTTGTCCATACCTGGTGGTAATACAGGCTGCTACCATTCTCCAATAGTTTACCATCTAGGTTATCTATATGGTAATACAGTCTGCTACCATTCTCCAATAGTTTACCATCTAGGTTGTCTATACCGGGTGGTAATACAGTCTGCTACCATTCTCCAATAGTTTACCATCTAGGTTGTCTATATGGTAATACAGTCTGCTACCATTCTCCAATAGTTTACCATCTAGGTTGTCTATACCTGGTGGTAATACAGTCTGCTACCATTCTCCAATAGTTTACCATCTAGGTTGTCTATATGGTAATACAGTCTGCTACCATTCTCCAATAGGTTACCATCTAGGTTGTCTATACCTGGTAATACAGTCTGCTACCATTCTCCAATAGTTTACCATCTAGGTTGTCTATATGGTAATACAGTCTGCTACCATTCTCCAATAGTTTACCATCTAGGTTGTCTATATGGTAATACAGTCTGCTACCATTCTCCAATAGTTTACCATCTAGGTTGTCCATACCTGGTGGTAATACAGTCTGCTACCATTCTCCAATAGTTTACCATCTAGGTTGTCTATACCTGGTGGTAATACAGTCTGCTACCATTCTCCAATAGTTTACCATCTAGGTTGTCTATATGGTAATACAGTCTGCTACCATTCTCCAATAGTTTACCATCTAGGTTGTCTATACCTGGTGGTAATACAGTCTGCTACCATTCTCCAATAGTTTACCATCTAGGTTGTCTATATGGTAATACAGTCTGCTACCATTCTCCAATAGTTTACCATCTAGGTTGTCTATATGGTAATACAGGCTGCTACCATTCTCCAATAGTTTACCATCTAGGTTGTCTATACCTGGTGGTAATACAGTCTGCTACCATTCTCCAATAGTTTACCATCTAGGTTGTCTATACCTGGTGGTAATACAGTTTGCTACCATTCTCCAATAGTTTACCATCTAGGTTGTCTATATGGTAATACAGTCTGCTACCATTCTCCAATAGTTTACCATCTAGGTTGTCTATATGGTAATACAGTCTGCTACCATTCTCCAATAGTTTACCATCTAGGTTGTCTATATGGTAATACAGTCTGCTACCATTCTCCAATAGTTTACCATCTAGGTTATCTATACCTGATGGTAATACAGTCTGCTACCATTCTCCAATAGTTTACCATCTAGGTTGTCTATACCTGGTGGTAATACAGTCTGCTACCATTCTCCAATAGTTTACCATCTAGGTTGTCTATACCTGGTGGTAATACAGTCTGCTACCATTCTCCAATAGTTTACCATCTAGGTTGTCTATATGGTAATACAGTCTGCTACCATTGTCCAATAGTTTACCATCTAGGTTGTCTATACCTGGTGGTAATACAGTCTGCTACCATTCTCCAATAGTTTACCATCTAGGTTATCTATATGGTAATACAGTCTGCTACCATTCTCCAATAGTTTACCATCTAGGTTGTCTATACCTGGTGGTAATACAGTCTGCTACCATTCTCCAATTGTTTACCATCTAGGTTGTCTATATGGTAATACAGTCTGCTACCATTCTCCAATAGTTGACCATCTAGGTTGTCTATATGGTAATACAGTCTGCTACCATTCTCCAAAAGTTTACCATCTAGGTTATCTATATGGTAATACAGTCTGCTACCATTCTCCAATAGTTTACCATCTAGGTTGTCTATACCTGGTGGTAATACAGTCTGCTACCATTCTCCAATAGTTTACCATCTAGGTTGTCTATACCTGGTGGTAATACAGTCTGCTACCATTCTCCAATAGTTTACCATCTAGGTTGTCTATACCTGGTGGTAATACAGTCTGCTACCATTCTCCAATAGTTTACCATCTAGGTTGTCTATACCTGGTAATACAGTCTGCTACCATTCTCCAATAGTTTACCATCTAGGTTGTCTATACCTGGTGGTAATACAGTCTGCTACCATTCTCCAATAGTTTACCATCTAGGTTGTCCATACCTGGTGGTAATACAGGCTGCTACCATTCTCCAATAGTTTACCATCTAGGTTGTCTATATGGTAATACAGTCTGCTACCATTCTCCAATAGTTTACCATCTAGGTTGTCTATACCTGGTGGTAATACAGTCTGCTACCATTCTCCAATAGTTTACCATCTAGGTTGTCTATATGGTAATACAGTCTGCTACCATTCTCCAATAGTTTACCATCTAGGTTATCTATATGGTAATACAGTCTGCTACCATTCTCCAATAGTTTACCATCTAGGTTGTCTATACCGGGTGGTAATACAGTCTGCTACCATTCTCCAATAGTTTACCATCTAGGTTGTCTATATGGTAATACAGTCTGCTACCATTCTCCAATAGTTTACCATCTAGGTTGTCTATACCTGGTGGTAATACAGTCTGCTACCATTCTCCAATAGTTTACCATCTAGGTTGTCTATATGGTAATACAGTCTGCTACCATTCTCCAATAGGTTACCATCTAGGTTGTCTATACCTGGTAATACAGTCTGCTACCATTCTCCAATAGTTTACCATCTAGGTTGTCGATATGGTAATACAGTCTGCTACCATTCTCCAATAGTTTACCATCTAGGTTGTCTATATGGTAATACAGTCTGCTACCATTCTCCAATAGTTTACCATCTAGGTTGTCCATACCTGGTGGTAATACAGTCTGCTACCATTCTCCAATAGTTTACCATCTAGGTTGTCTATACCTGGTGGTAATACAGTCTGCTACCATTCTCCAATAGTTTACCATCTAGGTTGTCTATATGGTAATACAGTCTGCTACCATTCTCCAATAGTTTACCATCTAGGTTGTCTATACCTGGTGGTAATACAGTCTGCTACCATTCTCCAATAGTTTACCATCTAGGTTGTCTATATGGTAATACAGTCTGCTACCATTCTCCAATAGTTTACCATCTAGGTTGTCTATATGGTAATACAGGCTGCTACCATTCTCCAATAGTTTACCATCTAGGTTGTCTATACCTGGTGGTAATACAGTCTGCTACCATTCTCCAATAGTTTACCATCTAGGTTTTCTATACCTGGTGGTAATACAGTTTGCTACCATTCTCCAATAGTTTACCATCTAGGTTGTCTATATGGTAATACAGTCTGCTACCATTCTCCAATAGTTTACCATCTAGGTTGTCTATATGGTAATACAGTCTGCTACCATTCTCCAATAGTTTACCATCTAGGTTGTCTATATGGTAATACAGTCTGCTACCATTCTCCAATAGTTTACCATCTAGGTTATCTATACCTGATGGTAATACAGTCTGCTACCATTCTCCAATAGTTTACCATCTAGGTTGTCTATACCTGGTGGTAATACAGTCTGCTACCATTCTCCAATAGTTTACCATCTAGGTTGTCTATACCTGGTGGTAATACAGTCTGCTACCATTCTCCAATAGTTTACCATCTAGGTTGTCTATATGGTAATACAGTCTGCTACCATTCTCCAATAGTTGACCATCTAGGTTGTCTATATGGTAATACAGTCTGCTACCATTCTCCAAAAGTTTACCATCTAGGTTATCTATATGGTAATACAGTCTGCTACCATTCTCCAATAGTTTACCATCTAGGTTGTCTATACCTGGTGGTAATACAGTCTGCTACCATTCTCCAATAGTTTACCATCTAGGTTGTCTATACCTGGTGGTAATACAGTCTGCTACCATTCTCCAATAGTTTACCATCTAGGTTGTCTATACCTGGTGGTAATACAGTCTGCTACCATTCTCCAATAGTTTACCATCTAGGTTGTCTATACCTGGTAATACAGTCTGCTACCATTCTCCAATAGTTGACCATCTAGGTTGTCTATATGGTAATACAGTCTGCTACCATTCTCCAATAGTTTACCATCTAGGTTGTCTATACCTGGTGGTAATACAGTCTGCTACCATTCTCCAATAGTTTACCATCTAGGTTGTCTATACCTGGTAATACAGTCTGCTACCATTCTCCAATAGTTTACCATCTAGGTTGTCTATACCTGGTGGTAATACAGTCTGCTACCATTCTCCAATAGTTTACCATCTAGGTTGTCCATACCTGGTGGTAATACAGGCTGCTACCATTCTCCAATAGTTTACCATCTAGGTTGTCTATATGGTAATACAGTCTGCTACCATTCTCCAATAGTTTACCATCTAGGTTGTCTATACCTGGTGGTAATACAGTCTGCTACCATTCTCCAATAGTTTACCATCTAGGTTGTCGATATGGTAATACAGTCTGCTACCATTCTCCAATAGTTTACCATCTAGGTTGTCTATATGGTAATACAGTCTGCTACCATTCTCCAATAGTTTACCATCTAGGTTGTCCATACCTGGTGGTAATACAGTCTGCTACCATTCTCCAATAGTTTACCATCTAGGTTGTCTATACCTGGTGGTAATACAGTCTGCTACCATTCTCCAATAGTTTACCATCTAGGTTGTCTATATGGTAATACAGTCTGCTACCATTCTCCAATAGTTTACCATCTAGGTTGTCTATACCTGGTGGTAATACAGTCTGCTACCATTCTCCAATAGTTTACCATCTAGGTTGTCTATATGGTAATACAGTCTGCTACCATTCTCCAATAGTTTACCATCTAGGTTGTCTATATGGTAATACAGGCTGCTACCATTCTCCAATAGTTTACCATCTAGGTTGTCTATACCTGGTGGTAATACAGTCTGCTACCATTCTCCAATAGTTTACCATCTAGGTTTTCTATACCTGGTGGTAATACAGTTTGCTACCATTCTCCAATAGTTTACCATCTAGGTTGTCTATATGGTAATACAGTCTGCTACCATTCTCCAATAGTTTACCATCTAGGTTGTCTATATGGTAATACAGTCTGCTACCATTCTCCAATAGTTTACCATCTAGGTTATCTATACCTGATGGTAATACAGTCTGCTACCATTCTCCAATAGTTTACCATCTAGGTTGTCTATACCTGGTGGTAATACAGTCTGCTACCATTCTCCAATAGTTTACCATCTAGGTTGTCTATACCTGGTGGTAATACAGTCTGCTACCATTCTCCAATAGTTTACCATCTAGGTTGTCTATATGGTAATACAGTGTGCTACCATTCTCCAATAGTTGACCATCTAGGTTGTCTATATGGTAATACAGTCTGCTACCATTCTCCAAAAGTTTACCATCTAGGTTATCTATATGGTAATACAGTCTGCTACCATTCTCCAATAGTTTACCATCTAGGTTGTCTATACCTGGTGGTAATACAGTCTGCTACCATTCTCCAATAGTTTACCATCTAGGTTGTCTATACCTGGTGGTAATACAGTCTGCTACCATTCTCCAATAGTTTACCATCTAGGTTGTCTATACCTGGTGGTAATACAGTCTGCTACCATTCTCCAATAGTTTACCATCTAGGTTGTCTATACCTGGTAATACAGTCTGCTACCATTCTCCAATAGTTTACCATCTAGGTTGTCTATACCTGGTGGTAATACAGTCTGCTACCATTCTCCAATAGTTTACCATCTAGGTTGTCCATACCTGGTGGTAATACAGGCTGCTACCATTCTCCAATAGTTTACCATCTAGGTTGTCTATATGGTAATACAGTCTGCTACCATTCTCCAATAGTTTACCATCTAGGTTGTCTATACCTGGTGGTAATACAGTCTGCTACCATTCTCCAATAGTTTACCATCTAGGTTGTCTATATGGTAATACAGTCTGCTACCATTCTCCAATAGTTTACCATCTAGGTTATCTATATGGTAATACAGTCTGCTACCATTCTCCAATAGTTTACCATCTAGGTTGTCTATACCGGGTGGTAATACAGTCTGCTACCATTCTCCAATAGTTTACCATCTAGGTTGTCTATATGGTAATACAGTCTGCTACCATTCTCCAATAGTTTACCATCTAGGTTGTCTATATGGTAATACAGTCTGCTACCATTCTCCAATAGTTTACCATCTAGGTTGTCTATATGGTAATACAGGCTGCTACCATTCTCCAATAGTTTACCATCTAGGTTGTCCATACCTGGTGGTAATACAGGCTGCTACCATTCTCCAATAGTTTACCATCTAGGTTGTCTATATGGTAATACAGTCTGCTACCATTCTCCAATACTTTACCATCTAGGTTGTCTATACCTGGTGGTAATACAGTCTGCTACCATTCTCCAATAGTTTACCATCTAGGTTGTCTATATGGTAATACATTCTGCTACCATTCTCCAATAGTTTACCATCTAGGTTGTCTATATGGTAATACAGTCTGCTACCATTCTCCAATAGTTTACCATCTAGGTTGTCCATACCTGGTGGTAATACAGTCTGCTACCATTCTCCAATAGTTTACCATCTAGGTTGTCTATATGGTAATACAGCCTGCTACCATTCTCCAATAGTTTACCATCTAGGTTGTCTATATGGTAATACAGTCTGCTACCATTCTGCAATAGTTTACCATCTAGGTTGTCTATACCTGGTGGTAATACAGTCTGCTACCATTCTCCAATAGTTTACCATCTAGGTTGTCTATATGGTAATACAGTCTGCTACCATTCTCCAATAGTTTACCATCTAGGTTGTCTATACCTGGTGGTAATACAGTCTGCTACCATTCTCTATAGTTTACCATCTAGGTTGTTTATATGGTAATACAGTCTGCTACCATTCTCCAATAGTTTACCATCTAGGTTGTCTATATGGTAATACAGTCTGCTACCATTCTCCAATAGTTTACCATCTAGGTTGTCTATATGGTAATACAGTCTGCTACCATTCTCCAATAGTTTACCATCTAGGTTGTCTATATGGTAATACAGTCTGCTACCATTCTCCAATAGTTTACCATCTAGGTTGTCTATATGGTAATACAGTCTGCTACCATTCTCCAATAGTTTACCATCTAGGTTGTCTATATGGTAATACAGTCTGCTACCATTCTCCAGTAGTTTACCATCTAGGTTGTCTATATGGTAATACAGGCTGCTACCATTCTCCAATAGTTTACCATCTAGGTTGTCTATACCTGGTGGTAATACAGTCTGCTACCATTCTCCAATAGTTTACCATCTAGGTTGTCTATATGGTAATACAGGCTGCTACCATTCTCAATAGTTTACCATCTAGGTTGTTTATACCTGGTGGTAATACAGTCTGCTACCATTCTCCAATAGTTTACCATCTAGGTTGTTTATACCTGGTGGTAATACAGTATGCTACCATTCTCCAATAGTTTACCATCTAGGTTGTCTATATGGTAATACAGTCTGCTACCATTCTCCAATAGTTTACCATCTAGGTTGTCTATATGGTAATACAGTCTGCTACCATTCTCCAATAGTTTACCATCTAGGTTGTCTATATGGTAATACAGTCTGCTACCATTCTCCAATAGTTTACCATCTAGGTTGTCTATACCTGGTGGTAATACAGTCTGCTACCATTCTCCAATAGTTTACCATCTAGGTTGTCTATATGGTAATACAGTCTGCTACCATTCTCCAATAGTTTACCATCTAGGTTGTCTATATGGTAATACAGTCTGCTACCATTCTCCAATAGTTTACCATCTAGGTTGTCTATATGGTAATACAGTCTGCTACCATTCTCCAGTAGTTTACCATCTAGGTTGTCTATATGGTAATACAGTCTGCTACCATTCTCCAATAGTTTACCATCTAGTTTGTCTATACCTGGTGGTAATACAGTCTGCTACCATTCTCCAATAGTTTACCATCTAGGTTGTCTATACCTGGTGGTAATACAGTCTGCTACCATTCTCCAATAGTTTACCATCTAGGTTGTCTATATGGTAATACAGTCTGCTACCATTCTCCAATAGTTTACCATCTAGGTTGTCTATACCTGGTGGTAATACAGTCTGCTACCATTCTCCAATAGTTTACCATCTAGGTTGTCTATATGGTAATACAGTCTGCTACCATTCTCCAATAGTTTACCATCTAGGTTGTCTATATGGTAATACAGTCTGCTACCATTCTCCAATAGTTTACCATCTAGGTTGTCTATATGGTAATACAGTCTGCTACCATTCTCCAATAGTTTACCATCTAGGTTGTCTATACATGGTGGTAATACAGTCTGCTACCATTCTCCAATAGTTTACCATCTAGGTTGTCTATACCTGGTGGTAATACAGTCTGCTACCATTCTCCAATAGTTTACCATCTAGGTTGTCTATATGGTAATACAGTCTGCTACCATTCTCCAATAGTTTACCATCTAGGTTGTCTATACCTGGTGGTAATACAGTCTGCTACCATTCTCCAATAGTTTACCATCTAGGTTGTCTATACCTGGTGGTAATACAGTCTGCTACCATTCTCCAATAGTTTACCATCTAGGTTGTCTATATGGTAATACAGTCTGCTACCATTCTCCAATAGTTTACCATCTAGGTTGTCTATATGGTAATACAGTCTGCTACCATTCTCCAATAGTTTACCATCTAGGTTGTCTATATGGTAATACAGTCTGCTACCATTCTCCAATAGTTTACCATCTAGGTTGTCTATATGGTAATACAGGCTGCTACCATTCTCCAATAGTTTACCATCTAGGTTGTCTATATGGTAATACAGTCTGCTACCATTCTCCAATAGTTTACCATCTAGGTTGTCTATATGGTAATACAGTCTGCTACCATTCTCCAATAGTTTACCATCTAGGTTGTCTATATGGTAATACAGTCTGCTACCATTCTCCAATAGTTTACCATCTAGGTTGTCTATACCTGGTGGTAATACAGTCTGCTACCATTCTCCAATAGTTTACCATCTAGGTTGTCTATACCTGGTGGTAATACAGGCTGCTACCATTCTCCAATAGTTTACCATCTAGGTTGTCTATATGGTAATACAGTCTGCTACCATTCTCCAATAGTTTACCATCTAGGTTGTCTATATGGTAATACAGCCTGCTACCATTCTCCAATAGTTTACCATCTAGGTTGTCTATATGGTAATACAGCCTGCTACCATTCTCCAATAGTTTACCATCTAGGTTGTCTATATGGTAATACAGTCTGCTACCATTCTCCAATAGTTTACCATCTAGGTTGTCTATATGGTAATACAGTCTGCTACCATTCTCCAATAGTTTACCATCTAGGTTGTCTATATGGTAATACAGTCTGCTACCATTCTCCAATAGTTTACCATCTAGGTTGTCTATATGGTAATACAGTCTGCTACCATTCTCCAATAGTTTACCATCTAGGTTGTCTATATGGTAATACAGTCTGCTACCATTCTCCAATAGTTTGCCGTTTTTTGTTGTATAAACAGCTGAGTTGTGTTTTCTGTCATTTATCTGGTTTTGTTAATATCGTGTCTTTTTATTATGTCGTTTCGTTTAGTCACAATATGTCTCAATGTACATTATGGCAAACAGTAGACTTTGATTTAATGTAAACAAACCACTAATAAAGTTATTACGAATTTATTTGAATTGAAGTCGTAATGAAAAACTAAATGGATAACCCCTCTTTCTCTCTTCCCCTTCCTCTCCCCCCTCCTCTTTCTCTCCCCCTCCTCTTTCTCTCCCCCCTCTCTCCCCTCCTCTCCCCCCCTCTTTCTCTCTTCCCCCTCCTCTCCCCCCTCCTCTTTCTCTCCCCCCTCTCTCCCCTCTTTCTCTCTTCCCCCTCCTCTCCCCCCTCCTCTTTCTCTCCCCCTCCTCTTTCTCTCCCCCCTCTCTCCCCTCCTCTCCCCCCCTCTTTCTCTCTTCCCCCTCCTCTCCCCCCTCCTCTTTCTCTCCCCCTCCTCTTTCTCTCCCCCCTCTCTCCCCTCCTCTCCCCCCCTCTTTCTCTCTTCCCCCTCCTCTCCCCCCTCCTCTTTCTCTCCCCCCTCTCTCCCCTCTTTCTCTCTTCCCCCTCCTCTCCCCCCTCCTCTTTCTCTCCCCCTCCTCTTTCTCTCCCCCCTCTCTCCCCTCCTCTCCCCCCCTCTTTCTCTCTTCCCCCTCCTCTCCCCCCTCCTCTTTCTCTCCCCCTCCTCTTTCTCTCCCCCCTCTCTCCCCTCCTCTCCCCCCCTCTTTCTCTCTCCCCCTCCTCTCCCCCCTCCTCTTTCTCTCCCCACCTCTCTCCCTCCCCCCTCCCTCCCTCTCTCCCCCTCCCTCCCTCTCTCCCTCCCTCTCCCCCTCTTTCTCTCTCGCCCTCCTCTCCCCCCTCCTCTTTCTCTCCCTCCTCTCCCCCCTCTTTCTCTCTCCCCCTTCTCTCCCCCCTCTTTCTCTCCCTCCTTTCCCCCTCTTTCTCTCTCCCCCCCTCCTCTCCCTCCCTCTCTCCCTCCTCTCTCCTCCCTCTCCCCCCCTCTCTCCCCTCTCTCTCTAGACGTACTAGGCACAGTGTTAAAGCAGAGAAGATCCGTCGAATGATGGATAATTATGATCGTCACGTGACCATTCACTCCATCATGGGGAGCTCTCGCCCCAAACTACCACCGCATCAGGAGGCCAAACTACCCCCCCAACAGGACCCAAGCCCACCCCATCAGGAGGCCAAACTACCCCCCCATCAGGACCCAAGCCCACCCCATCAGGAGGCCAAACTACCCCCCCATCAGGACCCAAGCCCACCCCATCAGGAGGCCAAACTACCCCCCCATCAGGAGGCCAAACTACCCCCCCAACAGGACCCAAGCCCACCCCATCAGGAGGCCAAACTACCCCCCCATCAGGAGGCCAAACTACCCCCCCAACAGGACCCAAGCCCACCCCATCAGGAGGCCAAACTACCCCCCCAACAGGACCCAAGCCCACCCCATCAGGAGGCCAAACTACCCCCCCATCAGGAGGCCAAACTACCCCCCCATCAGGACCCAAGCCCACCCCATCAGGAGGCCAAACTACCCCCCCATCAGGAGGCCAAACTACCCCCCCATCAGGACCCAAGCCCACCCCCCCATCAGGAGGCCAAACTACCCCCCCAACAGGACCCAAGCCCACCCCATCAGGAGGCCAAACTACCCCCCCATCAGGAGGCCAAACTACCCCCCCATCAGGAGGCCAAACTACCCCCCCAACAGGACCCAAGCCCACCCCATCAGGAGGCCAAACTACCCCCCCATCAGGAGGCCAAACTACCCCTCCATCAGGAGGCCAAACTACCCCCCCATCAGGAGGCCAAACTACCCCCCCAACAGGACCCAAGCCCACCCCATCAGGAGGCCAAACTACCCCCCCATCAGGAGGCCAAACTACCCCCCCAACAGGACCCAAGCCCACCTCATCAGGAGGCCAAACTACCCCCCCATCAGGACCCAAGCCCACCCCATCAGGAGGCTAGCCCGTCACAGTAAGTTTCCTCACCACACCCAGGCTGCATCTCAAACTACCCCCCCCCCCCCCCAACAGGACCTTAGCATCAGGTGACTAGGGATAGGGCCAGGATTAGGATTAGGGATAGGGCCAGGATTAGGGCCAGGTTTAGGGCTAGGGCCAGGATTAGGGCCAGGATTAGGGCGAGGGCCGGGATTAGGGCCAGGGTTAGGATTAGGGCCAGGGTTAGGATTAGGGCCAGGATTAGGGCCAGGGCCAGGATTAGGGCCAGGATTAGGGTTAGTGCTAAGGTTAGTTTCAGGTTGCATCTCAATAGTTGCCTCGTCTTTTCTCTTGAATTGAAGTCACAATGAAAAGATGATCTCTCTCTCTGTCTCTCTCTGTCTCTCTCTGTCTCTCTCTGTCTCTCTCTGTCTCTGTCTCTCTTTCTCCTGATAGGCCCAAGTCCTCAGACAAGGCCCTCCGCGACCTGGTAGGAGAGCAGCGATTGGTCCAGGGCTCTGAGAGGTCCTGCCCCCAGCTCTTCTCCTCGCTTCCTGACGTGTCGTCGGTCGGCCTCTCCGGGAGACCCGTAACCCCGGGTCACAGCTCTGCCCACGGGTCCACAGAGTCCCTCTCCCTCAGTGAAAAGCACTCGGAAAAACACGGAATTCCGGACGAGGAGGAGGATATTCTTGATTTAGGAGCGCTGGTCTCTGAACCGGACACACAGTTGCAACCGGAGGAGGACGAGGGGAAAAGGGGGGAGGAAGAGGAAGAGGGAGAGGGAGAGACAAGGATTCCCCACTGTCTGGTGGAGTCTGTGTTTAGTGCAGATCGCGACGATGGTGACGACGAGAGGCCCGTGGCTTTCTCCGAGTCGATTGGTCAGAGGGTGAGGAAAGAGAGGAAGAGCAGAACTAGGAAGACGGACTCTGATAGGCTGGAGCCTGCTGACATAGCGAAGGACGCTAGCCATTCAGTGAGCGAGGGGGATGGAGAGAGAGAGGGTGGAGGAGGGACGTTGGTGGGAGAAATGAGTGATGGAGGAGAGCAGGTGTGGGATGGGGGAGAGGGGGTGAGGGGTGGGGGAGAGAGGGTGAGGCCTGAGTTGTTGGAGTTTGTTGGAGACTGGCCTTCAGAGGAGGTACTGGAGCAAAGAAGAAGAAGAGGAGGAGGAAGGAATGGGAAGCGCCCTGGGAGGGAGGAAGAGGGAGGTGGTGAGGGGGAGGAGGCAGGTCCCAGAGGCAGCCAATCAGAAGGGCTTCCTGGTAGCGGGCCTCATGTCACAGAGTTCCAGAAGCTTCTAGAGCTCTTACAGACAGGTGTTGACTCCCACCCTCTGCCCACCTGCCCTTCCCCCATCCTCTCCCCCTTCTCCCCGAGCTCACACCATTCAGTTGGAGGAGAAGGAGGAGAGAGGTGTGAGGCAGGGGGGAGGAGAGGGGAGGCTGATAAAGACCGAGTCCTGAGTCGGGAGGAATTACCTGACTGTGTGGTGGTTGAATCCAACACCGTGGAGCAGAGGGAGGGAGAGACCATCCAGGTCGCCGTAGAGGGGGGGACGACTCGGGGTTTAGTTGAGGAAGACTTGGTGGAGGTAGAGGGAAGCCATCCTGGTAAGGTAGATCGAGGCCATGTTGGTGAGGTCAGTCAGTGTACTGATGCTAGTGAGACCAGGATGGAAGGTGAAGTCGGCCATCTTGGTGGGGGCAGTCAGTGTGCTGATAGTGACAGCCATATTGGTGAGGGCAGTGAGGAAGCTGGTGAAGACAGCCATGTCGGTGAGGTCAGTCAGTGTACTGATGCTAGTGAGACCAGGATGGAAGGTGAATTCGGCCATCTTGGTGGGGGCAGTCAGGAGCGGAAGCAGCAGCAGCAGAGTCGCAGGGCGGGGAAACAGTGCAAACTGGCACTCACCTTCACAAACAACACCCCTCCCTCCCCCAAACCACAGATAGACCTCGCCCCTGACCTTGACCCTGACCTTGACCCTAATCTCGACTCTGACCTTGCCCCTAAGCTCGACTCTGACCTCGCCCCTAATCTCGACTCTGACCTTAACCTTAACCCCGACCTTAACCCTGACCCTAACCTCAACCCTGACCTTAACCCTGACCTTGACCCTAACCTCAACCCTGACCTCAACCCTGACCTTAACCCTGACCTTGACCCAAACCTCAACCCTGACCTCGACCCTAACCTCAACCCTGACCTCAACCCTAACCTTAACCCTAACCTCGACCCTAACCTTAACCTTGACCCTGACCTCAACCCTGACCTTAACCCTGACCTCAACCCTAACCTTAACCCTGACCTCGACCCTAACCTCAACCCTAACCTTAACCTTGACCCTGACCTCAACCCTGACCTTAACCCTGACCTTGACCCTAACCTCGACCTCAACCCTAACCTTAACCTTGACCCTGACCTCAACCCTAACCTTAACCCTAACCCCCACCGCCCCTCCCCTCCTCCGTCATTGGCCGACACAGATCGCTCCTCCCAGACCGACCCGCAAGACTTCGCCTTCCTCTGGCGTCTCGACCACAGTCGTCGCGACGACCCAACCGACGCCTCGGGAGACCGCTTTCCCGCTAACGACACCCTCGTCGTTCTCCACGGCAACCCTTCCCGTTTCCTCCCGGAGGTATCGGCTGCGGTCTCGGCGGGCGTCGC
>NC_138298.1:44012500-44030000 GCF_965601325.2 Salmo salar
TTGACCTGTCTCTCTCTCCCCTCCTCAGTCTCGTGGAGGTGGTGTCGACAGGAGAGATGGTGACTCAGCTCTTTGACCTGTCTCTCTCTCCCCTCCTCAGTCTCGTGGAGGTGGTGTCGACAGGAGAGATGGTGACTCAGCTCTTTGACCTGTCTGTCTCTCTCTCTCCCCTCCTCAGTCTCGTGGAAGTGGTGTCGACAGGAGAGATGGAGCCGCCATGTTGAAGGAGTCTCAGCTCTTTGACCTGTTCCCCAGCATAGACAGACACTTCCTACAGGACATCTTCAGAGACCACAAGTTAATCCCCCCCCACACACACACACACACACACACACACACACACACACACACTTAAAATCGGGGAAGGGGGTTGTTAGTGTTTCATATGTAAATAATACCTAATATGTCTCGGGGGGGGGGGGTGTGGGGTGTGTGTGTGTGTGTGTGTGTGTGTGTGTGTGTGTGTGTGTGTGTGTGTGTGTGTGTGTGTGTGTGTGTGTGTGTGAGTTACTGTCTGGTGCAGACGGAGCAGTTCCTGAGGTCTATGTTGGACGAGGGCCCTGTGAGAAACGTTGTGGCCCCAGAACACACACCACGTACACACAGCAAGGACCGAGACAAGGTACACACACACACACACACAGTTACAGTACACACACACACACACACACACACAGTTACAGTACACACACACACACACACACACACACACACACACAGTAATGATACCAAATGGAAACAACTAGTCTCTAGTGTGGTCCAGTAATGATACCAAATGGAAACAACTAGTCTCTAGTGAGGTCCAGTAATGATACCAAATGGAAACAACTAGTCTCTAGTGAGGTCCAGTAATGATACCAAATGGAAACAACTAGTCTCTAGTGAGGTCCAGTAATGATACCAAATGGAAACAACTAGTCTCTAGTGAGGTCCAGTAATGATACCAAATGGAAACAACTAGTCTCTAGTGAGGTCCAGTAATGATACCAAATGGAAACAGCTAGTCTCTAGTGAGGTCCAGTAATGATACCAAATGGAAACAACTAGTCTCTAGTGAGGTCCAGTAATGATACCAAATGGAAACAACTAGTCTCTAGTGAGGTCCAGTAATGATACCAAATGGAAACAACTAGTCTCTAGTGTGGTCCAGTAATGATACCAAATGGAAACAACTAGTCTCTAGTGAGGTCCAGTAATGATACCAAATGGAAACAACTAGTCTCTAGTGAGGTCCAGTAATGATACCAAATGGAAACAACTAGTCTCTAGTGAGGTCCAGTAATGATACCAAATGGAAACAACTAGTCTCTAGTGAGGTCCAGTAATGATACCAAATGGAAACAACTAGTCTCTAGTGAGGTCCAGTAATGATACCAAATGGAAACAGCTAGTCTCTAGTGAGGTCCAGTAATGATACCAAATGGAAACAACTAGTCTCTAGTGAGGTCCAGTAATGATACCAAATGGAAACAGCTAGTCTCTAGTGAGGTCCAGTAATGATACCAAATGGAAACAACTAGTCTCTAGTGAGGTCCAGTAATGATACCAAATGGAAACAACTAGTCTCTAGTGAGGTCCAGTAATGATACCAAATGGAAACAACTAGTCTCTAGTGAGGTCCAGTAATGATACAAAATGTAAACAACTAATCTCTAGTGAGGTCCAGTAATGATACAAAATGGAAACAACTAGTCTCTAGTGAGGTCCAGTAATGATACCAATTGGAAACAACTAATCTCTAGTGAGGTCCAGTAATGATACCAAATGGAAACAACTAGTCTCTAGTGAGGTCCAGTAATGATGCCAAATGGAAACAACTAGTCTCTAGTGAGGTCCAGTAATGATACCAAATGGAAACAACTAGTCTCTAGTGAGGTCCAGTAATGATACCAAATGGAAACAACTAGTCTCTAGTGAGGTCCAGTAATGATACCAAATGGAAACAACTAGTCTCTAGTGTGGTCCAGTAATGATACCAAATGGAAACAACTAGTCTCTAGTGAGGTCCAGTAATGATACCAAATGGAAACAACTAGTCTCTAGTGAGGTCCAGTAATGATACCAAATGGAAACAACTAGTCTCTAGTGAGGTCCAGTAATGATACCAAATGGAAACAACTAGTCTCTAGTGAGGTCCAGTAATGATACCAAATGGAAACAACTAGTCTCTAGTGAGGTCCAGTAATGATACCAAATGGAAACAACTAGTCTCTAGTGAGGTCCAGTAATGATACCAAATAGAAACAACTAGTCTCTAGTGAGGTCCAGTAATGATACCAAATGGAAACAACTAGTCTCTAGTGAGGTCCAGTAATGATACCAAATGGAAACAACTAGTCTCTAGTGAGGTCCAGTAATGATACCAAATGGAAACAACTAGTCTCTAGTGAGGTCCAGTAATGATACCAAATGGAAACAACTAGTCTCTAGTGAGGTCCAGTAATGATACCAAATGGAAACAACTAGTCTCTAGTGTGGTCCAGTAATGATACCAAATGGAAACAACTAGTCTCTAGTGTGGTCCAGTAATGATACCAAATGGAAACAACTAGTCTCTAGTGAGGTCCAGTAATGATACCAAATGGAAACAACTAGTCTCTAGTGAGGTCCAGTAATGATACCAAATGGAAACAACTGGTCTCTAGTGAGGTCCAGTAATGATACCAAATGGAAACAACTAGTCTCTAGTGAGGTCCAGTAATGATACCAAATGGAAACAACTAGTCTCTAGTGGGGTCCAGTAATGATACCAAATGGAAACAACTAGTCTCTAGTGAGGTCCAGTAATGATACCAAATGGAAACAACTAGTCTCTAGTGAGGTCCAGTAATGATACCAAATGGAAACAACTGGTCTCTAGTGTGGTCCAGTAATGATACCAAATGGAAACAACTGGTCTCTAGTGAGGTCCAGTAATGATACCAAATGGAAACAACTAGTATCTAGTGAGGTCCAGTAATGATACCAAATGGAAACAACTAGTCTCTAGTGAGGTCCAGTAATGATACCAAATGGAAACAACTAGTCTCTAGTGAGGTCCAGTAATGATACCAAATGGAAACAACTGGTCTCTAGTGAGGTCCAGTAATGATACCAAATGGAAACAACTAGTCTCTAGTGAGGTCCAGTAATGATACCAAATGGAAACAACTAGTCTCTAGTGAGGTCCAGTAATGATACCAAATGGAAACAACTAGTCTCTAGTGAGGTCCAGTAATGATACCAAATAGAAACAACTAGTCTCTAGTGAGGTCCAGTAATGATACCAAATGGAAACAACTAGTCTCTAGTGAGGTCCAGTAATGATACCAAATGGAAACAACTAGTCTCTAGTGAGGTCCAGTAATGATACCAAATGGAAACAACTAGTCTCTAGTGAGGTCCAGTAATGATACCAAATGGAAACAACTAGTCTCTAGTGAGGTCCAGTAATGATACCAAATGGAAACAACTAGTCTCTAGTGAGGTCCAGTAATGATACCAAATGGAAACAACTGGTCTCTAGTGAGGTCCAGTAATGATACCAAATGGAAACAACTGGTCTCTAGTGAGGTCCAGTAATGATACCAAATGGAAACAACTAGTCTCTAGTGAGGTCCAGTAATGATACCAAATGGAAACAACTAGTCTCTAGTGAGGTCCAGTAATGATACCAAATAGAAACAACTAGTCTCTAGTGAGGTCCAGTAATGATACCAAATGGAAACAACTAGTCTCTAGTGAGGTCCAGTAATGATACCAAATGGAAACAACTAGTCTCTAGTGAGGTCCAGTAATGATACCAAATGGAAACAACTAGTCTCTAGTGAGGTCCAGTAATGATACCAAAATGGAAACAACTAGTCTCTAGTGAGGTCCAGTAATGATACCAAATGGAAACAACTAGTCTCTAGTGAGGTCCAGTAATGATACCAAATGGAAACAACTAGTCTCTAGTGAGGTCCAGTAATGATACCAAATGGAAACAACTAGTCTCTAGTGAGGTCCAGTAATGATACCAAATGGAAACAACTAGTCTCTAGTGAGGTCCAGTAATGATACCAAATGGAAACAACTAGTCTCTAGTGAGGTCCAGTAATGATACCAAATGGAAACAACTAGTCTCAAGTGAGTTCCAGTAATGATACCAAATGGAAACAACTAGTCTCTAGTGAGGTCCAGTAATGATACCAAATGGAAACAACTAGTCTCTAGTGAGGTCCAGTAATGATACCAAATGGAAACAACTAGTCTCTAGTGAGGTCCAGCAATGATACCAAATGGAAACAACTAGTCTCTAGTGAGGTCCAGTAATGATACCAAATGGAAACAACTAGTCTCTAGTGAGGTCCAGTAATGATACCAAATGGAAACAACTAGTCTCTAGTGAGGTCCAGTAATGATACCAAATGGAAACAACTAGTCTCTAGTGTGGTCCAGTAATGATACCAAATGGAAACAACTAGTCTCTAGTGAGGTCCAGTAATGATACCAAATGGAAACAACTAGTCTCTAGTGAGGTCCAGTAATGATACCAAATGGAAACAACTAGTCTCTAGTGAGGTCCAGTAATGATACCAAATGGAAACAACTAGTCTCTAGTGAGGTCCAGTAATGATACCAAATGGAAACAACTAGTCCCTAGTGAGGTCCAGTAATGATACCAAATGGAAACAACTAGTCTCTAGTGAGGTCCAGTAATGATACCAAATGGAAACAACTAGTCTCTAGTGAGGTCCAGTAATGATACCAAATGGAAACAACTAGTCTCTAGTGAGGTCCAGTAATGATACCAAATGGAAACAACTAGTCTCTAGTGAGGTCCAGTAATGATACCAAATGGAAACAACTAGTCTCTAGTGAGGTCCAGTAATGATACCAAATGGAAACAACTAGTCTCTAGTGAGGTCCAGTAATGATACCAAATGGAAACAACTAGTCTCTAGTGAGGTCCAGTAATGATACCAAAAGGTTCAACTAGTCTCTAGTGAGGTCCAGTAATGATACCAAATGGAAACAACTAGTCTCTAGTGAGGTCCAGTAATGATACCAAATGGAAACAACTAGTCTCTAGTGAGGTCCAGTAATGATACCAAATGGAAACAACTAGTCTCTAGTGAGGTCCAGTAATGATACCAAATGGAAACAACTAGTCTCTAGTGAGGTCCAGTAATGATACCAAATGGAAACAACTAGTCTCTAGTGAGGTCCAGTAATGATACCAAATGGAAACAACTAGTCTCTAGTGAGGTCCAGTAATGATACCAAATGGAAACAACTAGTCTCTAGTGAGGTCCAGTAATGATACCAAATGGAAACAACTAGTCTCTAGTGAGGTCCAGTAACGATACCAAATGGAAACAACTAGTCTCTAGTGTGGTCCAGTAATGATACCAAATGGAAACAACTAGTCTCTAGTGAGGTCCAGTAATGATACCAAATGGAAACAACTAGTCTCTAGTGTGGTCCAGTAATGATACCAAATGGAAACAACTAGTCTCTAGTGAGGTCCAGTAATGATACCAAATGGAAACAACTAGTCTCTAGTGAGGTCCAGTAATGATACCAAATGGAAACAACTAGTCTCTAGTGAGGTCCAGTAATGATACCAAATGGAAACAACTAGTCTCTAGTGAGGTCCAGTAATGATACCAAATGGAAACAACTAGTCTCTAGTGAGGTCCAGTAATGATACCAAATGGAAACAACTAGTCTCTAGTGAGGTCCAGTAATGATACCAAATGGAAACAACTAGTCTCTAGTGTGGTCCAGTAATGATACCAAATGGAAACAACTAGTCTCTAGTGAGGTCCAGTAATGATACCAAATGGAAACAACTAGTCTCTAGTGAGGTCCAGTAATGATACCAAATGGAAACAACTAGTCTCTAGTGAGGTCCAGTAATGATACCAAATGGAAACAACTAGTCTCTAGTGAGGTCCAGTAATGATACCAAATGGAAACAACTAGTCTCTAGTGAGGTCCAGTAATGATACCAAATGGAAACAACTAGTCTCTAGTGAGGTCCAGTAATGATACCAAATGGAAACAACTAGTCTCTAGTGAGGTCCAGTAATGATACCAAATGGAAACAACTAGTCTCTAGTGAGGTCCAGTAATGATACCAAATGGAAACAACTAGTCTCTAGTGTGGTCCAGTAATGATACCAAATGGAAACAACTAGTCTCTAGTGAGGTCCAGTAATGATACCAAATGGAAACAACTAGTCTCTAGTGTGGTCCAGTAATGATACCAAATGGAAACAACTAGTCTCTAGTGAGGTCCAGTAATGATACCAAATGGAAACAACTAGTCTCTAGTGAGGTCCAGTAATGATACCAAATGGAAACAACTAGTCTCTAGTGAGGTCCAGTAATGATACCAAATGGAAACAACTAGTATCTAGTGAGGTCCAGTAATGATACCAAATGGAAACAACTAGTATCTAGTGAGGTCCAGTAATGATACCAAATGGAAACAACTAGTCTCTAGTGAGGTCCAGTAATGATACCAAATGGAAACAGCTAGTCTCTAGTGAGGTCCAGTAATGATACCAAATGGAAACAACTAGTCTCTAGTGAGGTCCAGTAATGATACCAAATGGAAACAACTAGTCTCTAGTGAGGTCCAGTAATGATACCAAATGGAAACAACTAGTCTCTAGTGAGGTCCAGTAATGATACAAAATGTAAACAACTAATCTCTAGTGAGGTCCAGTAATGATACAAAATGGAAACAACTAGTCTCTAGTGAGGTCCAGTAATGATACCAATTGGAAACAACTAATCTCTAGTGTGGTCCAGTAATGATACCAAATGGAAACAACTAGTCTCTAGTGAGGTCCAGTAATGATACCAAATGGAAACAACTAGTCTCTAGTGAGGTCCAGTAATGATACCAAATGGAAACAACTAGTCTCTAGTGAGGTCCAGTAATGATGCCAAATGGAAACAACTAGTCTCTAGTGAGGTCCAGTAATGATACCAAATGGAAACAACTAGTCTCTAGTGAGGTCCAGTAATGATACCAAATGGAAACAACTAGTCTCTAGTGAGGTCCAGTAATGATACCAAATGGTAACAACTAGTCTCTAGTGTGGTCCAGTAATGATACCAAATGGAAACAACTAGTCTCTAGTGAGGTCCAGTAATGATACCAAATGGAAACAACTAGTCTCTAGTGAGGTCCAGTAATGATACCAAATGGAAACAACTAGTCTCTAGTGAGGTCCAGTAATGATACCAAATGGAAACAACTAGTCTCTAGTGAGGTCCAGTAATGATACCAAATGGAAACAACTAGTCTCTAGTGAGGTCCAGTAATGATACCAAATGGAAACAACTAGTCTCTAGTGAGGTCCAGTAATGATACCAAATAGAAACAACTAGTCTCTAGTGAGGTCCAGTAATGATACCAAATGGAAACAACTAGTCTCTAGTGAGGTCCAGTAATGATACCAAATGGAAACAACTAGTCTCTAGTGAGGTCCAGTAATGATACCAAATGGAAACAACTAGTCTCTAGTGAGGTCCAGTAATGATACCAAATGGAAACAACTAGTCTCTAGTGAGGTCCAGTAATGATACCAAATGGAAACAACTAGTCTCTAGTGTGGTCCAGTAATGATACCAAATGGAAACAACTAGTCTCTAGTGTGGTCCAGTAATGATACCAAATGGAAACAACTAGTCTCTAGTGAGGTCCAGTAATGATACCAAATGGAAACAACTAGTCTCTAGTGAGGTCCAGTAATGATACCAAATGGAAACAACTGGTCTCTAGTGAGGTCCAGTAATGATACCAAATGGAAACAACTAGTCTCTAGTGAGGTCCAGTAATGATACCAAATGGAAACAACTAGTCTCTAGTGGGGTCCAGTAATGATACCAAATGGAAACAACTAGTCTCTAGTGAGGTCCAGTAATGATACCAAATGGAAACAACTAGTCTCTAGTGAGGTCCAGTAATGATACCAAATGGAAACAACTGGTCTCTAGTGTGGTCCAGTAATGATACCAAATGGAAACAACTGGTCTCTAGTGAGGTCCAGTAATGATACCAAATGGAAACAACTAGTATCTAGTGAGGTCCAGTAATGATACCAAATGGAAACAACTAGTCTCTAGTGAGGTCCAGTAATGATACCAAATGGAAACAACTAGTCTCTAGTGAGGTCCAGTAATGATACCAAATGGAAACAACTAGTCTCTAGTGAGGTCCAGTAATGATACCAAATGGAAACAACTAGTCTCTAGTGAGGTCCAGTAATGATACCAAATGGAAACAACTAGTCTCTAGTGAGGTCCAGTAATGATACCAAATGGAAACAACTAGTCTCTAGTGAGGTCCAGTAATGATACCAAATGGAAACAACTAGTCTCTAGTGAGGTCCAGTAATGATACCAAATGGAAACAACTAGTCTCTAGTGAGGTCCAGTAATGATACCAAATGGAAACAACTAGTCTCTAGTGAGGTCCAGTAATGATACCAAATGGAAACAACTAGTCTCTAGTGAGGTCCAGTAATGATACCAAATGGAAACAACTAGTCTCAAGTGAGTTCCAGTAATGATACCAAATGGAAACAACTAGTCTCTAGTGAGGTCCAGTAATGATACCAAATGGAAACAACTAGTCTCTAGTGAGGTCCAGTAATGATACCAAATGGAAACAACTAGTCTCTAGTGAGGTCCAGCAATGATACCAAATGGAAACAACTAGTCTCTAGTGAGGTCCAGTAATGATACCAAATGGAAACAACTAGTCTCTAGTGTGGTCCAGTAATGATACCAAATGGAAACAACTAGTCTCTAGTGAGGTCCAGTAATGATACCAAATGGAAACAACTAGTCTCTAGTGTGGTCCAGTAATGATACCAAATGGAAACAACTAGTCTCTAGTGAGGTCCAGTAATGATACCAAATGGAAACAACTAGTCTCTAGTGAGGTCCAGTAATGATACCAAATGGAAACAACTAGTCTCTAGTGAGGTCCAGTAATGATACCAAATGGAAACAACTAGTCTCTAGTGAGGTCCAGTAATGATACCAAATGGAAACAACTAGTCCCTAGTGAGGTCCAGTAATGATACCAAATGGAAACAACTAGTCTCTAGTGAGGTCCAGTAATGATACCAAATGGAAACAACTAGTCTCTAGTGAGGTCCAGTAATGATACCAAATGGAAACAACTAGTCTCTAGTGAGGTCCAGTAATGATACCAAATGGAAACAACTAGTCTCTAGTGAGGTCCAGTAATGATACCAAATGGAAACAACTAGTCTCTAGTGAGGTCCAGTAATGATACCAAATGGAGAAAACTAGTCTCTAGTGAGGTCCAGTAATGATACCAAATGGAAACAACTAGTCTCTAGTGAGGTCCAGTAATGATACCAAAAGGTTCAACTAGTCTCTAGTGAGGTCCAGTAATGATACCAAATGGAAACAACTAGTCTCTAGTGAGGTCCAGTAATGATACCAAATGGAAACAACTAGTCTCTAGTGAGGTCCAGTAATGATACCAAATGGAAACAACTAGTCTCTAGTGTGGTCCAGTAATGATACCAAATGGAAACAACTAGTCTCTAGTGAGGTCCAGTAATGATACCAAATGGAAACAACTAGTCTCTAGTGAGGTCCAGTAATGATACCAAATGGAAACAACTAGTCTCTAGTGAGGTCCAGTAATGATACCAAATGGAAACAACTAGTCTCTAGTGAGGTCCAGTAATGATACCAAATGGAAACAACTAGTCTCTAGTGAGGTCCAGTAATGATACCAAATGGAAACAACTAGTCTCTAGTGAGGTCCAGTAACGATACCAAATGGAAACAACTAGTCTCTAGTGTGGTCCAGTAATGATACCAAATGGAAACAACTAGTCTCTAGTGAGGTCCAGTAATGATACCAAATGGAAACAACTAGTCTCTAGTGTGGTCCAGTAATGATACCAAATGGAAACAACTAGTCTCTAGTGAGGTCCAGTAATGATACCAAATGGAAACAACTAGTCTCTAGTGAGGTCCAGTAATGATACCAAATGGAAACAACTAGTCTCTAGTGAGGTCCAGTAATGATACCAAATGGAAACAACTAGTCTCTAGTGAGGTCCAGTAATGATACCAAATGGAAACAACTAGTCTCTAGTGAGGTCCAGTAATGATACCAAATGGAAACAACTAGTCTCTAGTGAGGTCCAGTAATGATACCAAATGGAAACAACTAGTCTCTAGTGAGGTCCAGTAATGATACCAAATGGAAACAACTAGTCTCTAGTGAGGTCCAGTAATGATACCAAATGGAAACAACTAGTCTCTAGTGAGGTCCAGTAATGATACCAAATGGAAACAACTAGTCTCTAGTGAGGTCCAGTAATGATACCAAATGGAAACAACTAGTCTCTAGTGAGGTCCAGTAATGATACCAAATGGAAACAACTAGTCTCTAGTGAGGTCCAGTAATGATACCAAATGGAAACAACTAGTCTCTAGTGAGGTCCAGTAATGATACCAAATGGAAACAACTAGTCTCTAGTGAGGTCCAGTAATGATACCAAATGGAAACAACTAGTCTCTAGTGAGGTCCAGTAATGATACCAAATGGAAACAACTAGTCTCTAGTGAGGTCCAGTAATGATACCAAATGGAAACAACTAGTCTCTAGTGAGGTCCAGTAATGATACCAAATGGAAACAACTAGTCTCTAGTGAGGTCCAGTAATGATACCAAATGGAAACAACTAGTCTCTAGTGAGGTCCAGTAATGATACCAAATGGAAACAACTAGTCTCTAGTGAGGTCCAGTAATGATACCAAATGGAAACAACTAGTCTCTAGTGAGGTCCAGTAATGATACCAAATGGAAACAACTAGTCTCTAGTGAGGTCCAGTAATGATACCAAATGGAAACAACTAGTCTCTAGTGAGGTCCAGTAATGATACCAAATGGAAACAACTAGTCTCTAGTGAGGTCCAGTAATGATACCAAATGGAAACAACTAGTCTCTAGTGAGGTCCAGTAATGATACCAAATGGAAACAACTAGTCTCTAGTGAGGTCCAGTAATGATACCAAATGGAAACAACTAGTCTCTAGTGAGGTCCAGTAATGATACCAAATGGAAACAACTAGTCTCTAGTGAGGTCCAGTAATGATACCAAATGGAAACAACTAGTCTCTAGTGAGGTCCAGTAATGATACCAAATGGAAACAACTAGTCTCTAGTGAGGTCCAGTAATGATACCAAATGGAAACAACTAGTCTCTAGTGAGGTCCAGTAATGATACCAAATGGAAACAACTAGTCTCTAGTGAGGTCCAGTAATGATACCAAATGGAAACAACTAGTCTCTAGTGAGGTCCAGTAATGATACCAAATGGAAACAACTAGTCTCTAGTGAGGTCCAGTAATGATACCAAATGGAAACAACTAGTCTCTAGTGAGGTCCAGTAATGATACCAAATGGAAACAACTAGTCTCTAGTGAGGTCCAGTAATGATACCAAATGGAAACAACTAGTCTCTAGTGAGGTCCAGTAATGATACCAAATGGAAACAACTAGTCTCTAGTGAGGTCCAGTAATGATACCAAATGGAAACAACTAGTCTCTAGTGTGGTCCAGTAATGATACCAAATGGAAACAACTAGTCTCTAGTGAGGTCCAGTAATGATACCAAATGGAAACAACTAGTCTCTAGTGAGGTCCAGTAATGATACCAAATGGAAACAACTAGTCTCTAGTGAGGTCCAGTAATGATACCAAATGGAAACAACTAGTCTCTAGTGAGGTCCAGTAATGATACCAAATGGAAACAACTAGTCTCTAGTGAGGTCCAGTAATGATACCAAATGGAAACAACTAGTCTCTAGTGAGGTCCAGTAATGATACCAAATGGAAACAACTAGTCTCTAGTGAGGTCCAGTAATGATACCAAATGGAAACAACTAGTCTCTAGTGAGGTCCAGTAATGATACCAAATGGAAACAACTAGTCTCTAGTGAGGTCCAGTAATGATACCAAATGGAAACAACTAGTCTCTAGTGAGGTCCAGTAATGATACCAAATGGAAACAACTAGTCTCTAGTGAGGTCCAGTAATGATACCAAATGGAAACAACTAGTCTCTAGTGAGGTCCAGTAATGATACCAAATGGAAACAACTAGTCTCTAGTGAGGTCCAGTAATGATACCAAATGGAAACAACTAGTCTCTAGTGAGGTCCAGTAATGATACCAAATGGAAACAACTAGTCTCTAGTGAGGTCCAGTAATGATACCAAATGGAAACAACTAGTCTCTAGTGAGGTCCAGTAATGATACCAAATGGAAACAACTAGTCTCTAGTGTGGTCCAGTAATGATACCAAATGGAAACAACTAGTCTCTAGTGAGGTCCAGTAATGATACCAAATGGAAACAACTAGTCTCTAGTGAGGTCCAGTAATGATACCAAATGGAAACAACTAGTCTCTAGTGAGGTCCAGTAATGATACCAAATGGAAACAACTAGTCTCTAGTGAGGTCCAGTAATGATACCAAATGGAAACAACTAGTCTCTAGTGAGGTCCAGTAATGATACCAAATGGAAACAACTAGTCTCTAGTGAGGTCCAGTAACGATACCAAATGGAAACAACTAGTCTCTAGTGTGGTCCAGTAATGATACCAAATGGAAACAACTAGTCTCTAGTGAGGTCCAGTAATGATACCAAATGGAAACAACTAGTCTCTAGTGTGGTCCAGTAATGATACCAAATGGAAACAACTAGTCTCTAGTGAGGTCCAGTAATGATACCAAATGGAAACAACTAGTCTCTAGTGAGGTCCAGTAATGATACCAAATGGAAACAACTAGTCTCTAGTGAGGTCCAGTAATGATACCAAATGGAAACAACTAGTCTCTAGTGAGGTCCAGTAATGATACCAAATGGAAACAACTAGTCTCTAGTGAGGTCCAGTAATGATACCAAATGGAAACAACTAGTCTCTAGTGAGGTCCAGTAATGATACCAAATGGAAACAACTAGTCTCTAGTGTGGTCCAGTAATGATACCAAATGGAAACAACTAGTCTCTAGTGAGGTCCAGTAATGATACCAAATGGAAACAACTAGTCTCTAGTGAGGTCCAGTAATGATACCAAATGGAAACAACTAGTCTCTAGTGAGGTCCAGTAATGATACCAAATGGAAACAACTAGTCTCTAGTGAGGTCCAGTAATGATACCAAATGGAAACAACTAGTCTCTAGTGAGGTCCAGTAATGATACCAAATGGAAACAACTAGTCTCTAGTGAGGTCCAGTAATGATACCAAATGGAAACAACTAGTCTCTAGTGAGGTCCAGTAATGATACCAAATGGAAACAACTAGTCTCTAGTGAGGTCCAGTAATGATACCAAATGGAAACAGCTAGTCTCTAGTGAGGTCCAGTAATGATACCAAATGGAAACAGCTAGTCTCTAGTGAGGTCCAGTAATGATACCAAATGGAAACAACTAGTCTCTAGTGAGGTCCAGTAATGATACCAAATGGAAACAACTAGTCTCTAGTGAGGTCCAGTAATGATACCAAATGGAAACAACTAGTCTCTAGTGAGGTCCAGTAATGATACCAAATGGAAACAACTAGTCTCTAGTGAGGTCCAGTAATGATACCAAATGGAAACAACTAGTCTCTAGTGAGGTCCAGTAATGATACCAAATGGAAACAACTAGTCTCTAGTGAGGTCCAGTAATGATACCAAATGGAAACAACTAGTCTCTAGTGAGGTCCAGTAATGATACCAAATGGAAACAACTAGTCTCTAGTGAGGTCCAGTAATGATACCAAATGGAAACAACTAGTCTCTAGTGAGGTCCAGTAATGATACCAAATGGAAACAACTAGTCTCTAGTGAGGTCCAGTAATGATACCAAATGGAAACAACTAGTCTCTAGTGAGGTCCAGTAATGATACCAAATGGAAACAACTAGTCTCTAGTGAGGTCCAGTAATGATACCAAATGGAAACAACTAGTCTCTAGTGAGGTCCAGTAATGATACCAAATGGAAACAACTAGTCTCTAGTGAGGTCCAGTAATGATACCAAATGGAAACAACTAGTCTCTAGTGTGGTCCAGTAATGATACCAAATGGAAACAACTAGTCTCTAGTGAGGTCCAGTAATGATACCAAATGGAAACAGCTAGTCTCTAGTGAGGTCCAGTAATGATACCAAATGGAAACAACTAGTCTCTAGTGAGGTCCAGTAATGATACCAAATGGAAACAACTAGTCTCTAGTGAGGTCCAGTAATGATACCAAATGGAAACAACTAGTCTCTAGTGAGGTCCAGTAATGATACCAAATGGAAACAACTAGTCTCTAGTGAGGTCCAGTAATGATACCAAATGGAAACAACTAGTATCTAGTGAGGTCCAGTAATGATACCAAATGGAAACAACTAGTCTCTAGTGAGGTCCAGTAATGATACCAAATGGAAACAACTAGTCTCTAGTGAGGTCCAGTAATGATACCAAATGGAAACAACTAGTCTCTAGTGAGGTCCAGTAATGATACCAAATGGAAACAGCTAGTCTCTAGTGAGGTCCAGTAATGATACCAAATGGAAACAGCTAGTCTCTAGTGAGGTCCAGTAATGATACCAAATGGAAACAGCTAGTCTCTAGTGAGGTCCAGTAATGATACCAAATGGAAACAACTAGTCTCTAGTGAGGTCCAGTAATGATACCAAATGGAAACAACTAGTCTCTAGTGAGGTCCAGTAATGATACCAAATGGAAACAACTAGTATCTAGTGAGGTCCAGTAATGATACCAAATGGAAACAACTAGTCTCTAGTGAGGTCCAGTAATGATACCAAATGGAAACAACTAGTCTCTAGTGACGTCCAGTAATGATACCAAATGGAAACAACTAGTCTCTAGTGAGGTCCAGTAATGATACCAAATGGAAACAACTAGTCTCTAGTGAGGTCCAGTAATGATACCAAATGGAAACAACTAGTCTCTAGTGAGGTCCAGTAATGATACCAAATGGAAACAACTAGTCTCTAGTGAGGTCCAGTAATGATACCAAATGGAAACAACTAGTCTCTAGTGAGGTCCAGTAATGATACCAAATGGAAACAACTAGTCTCTAGTGAGGTCCAGTAATGATACCAAATGGAAACAACTAGTCTCTAGTGAGGTCCAGTAATGATACCAAATGGAAACAACTAGTCTCTAGTGAGGTCCAGTAATGATACCAAATGGAAACAACTAGTCTCTAGTGAGGTCCAGTAATGATACCAAATGGAAACAACTGGTCTCTAGTGAGGTCCAGTAATGATACCAAATGGAAACAACTGGTCTCTAGTGAGGTCCAGTAATGATACCAAATTGAAACAACTAGTCTCTAGTGAGGTCCAGTAATGATACCAAATGGAAACAACTAGTCTCTAGTGAGGTCCAGTAATGATACCAAATGGAAACAACTAGTCTCTAGTGAGGTCCAGTAATGATACCAAATGGAAACAACTAGTCTCTAGTGAGGTCCAGTAATGATACCAAATGGAAACAACTAGTCTCTAGTGAGGTCCAGTAATGATACCAAATGGAAACAACTAGTCTCTAGTGAGGTCCAGTAATGATACCAAATGGAAACAACTAGTCTCTAGTGAGGTCCAGTAATGATACCAAATGGAAACAACTAGTCTCTAGTGAGGTCCAGTAATGATACCAAATGGAAACAACTAGTCTCTAGTGAGGTCCAGTCCTAATGGTATCGCTCACCTGCCTCCCCTTCCAGCCACCGCTCACGTGCCTCCCCTTCCAGCCATCGCTCACCTGCCTCCCCTTCCAGCCATCGCTCACCTGCCTCCCCTTCCAGCCATCGCTCACCTGCCTCCACTTCCAGCCATCGCTCACCTGCCTCCCCTTCCAGCCATCGCTCACCTGCCTCCCCTTCCAGCCATCGCTCACCTGCCTCCCCTTCCAGCCATCGCTCACCTACTTCCCCTTCCAGCCATCGCTCACCTGCCTCCCCTACCGGCCCTCGCTCACATGCCTCCCCTACCGGCCATCGCTCACCTACCTCCCCTTCCAGCCCTCCAGCCATCGCTCACCTGCCTCCCCTCCCGGCCATCGCTCACCTGCCTCCCCTTCCGGCCATCGCTCACCTGCCTCCCCTCCCGGCCATCGCTCACCTGCCTCCCCTCCCAGCCATCGCTCACCTGCCTCCCCTCCCAGCCATCGCTCACCTGCCTCCCCTTCCAGCCATCGCTCACCTGCCTCCACTTCCAGCCATCGCTCACCTGCCTCCCCTTCCAGCCATCGCTCACCTGCCTCCCCTTCCAGCCATCGCTCACCTGCCTCCCCTTCCAGCCATCGCTCACCTACTTCCCCTTCCAGCCATCGCTCACCTGCCTCCCCTACCGGCCCTCGCTCACATGCCTCCCCTACCGGCCATCGCTCACCTACCTCCCCTTCCAGCCCTCCAGCCATCGCTCACCTGCCTCCCCTCCCGGCCATCGCTCACCTGCCTCCCCTCCCAGCCATCGCTCACCTGCCTCCCCTCCCAGCCATCGCTCACCTGCCTCCCCTCCCAGCCATCGCTCACCTGCTTTCTCGGTCCTCTCTTCCCCGGTCATCTATTCATCCGTCAGGTTTTAAATCTCATTTAGCCGTGATGGAGAGATCAACACAGACCCTGGTCGGTGTTCTGTTGTCACAGTTACATTGGAAAGTTGATCTCTCTCTCCCTCTCCCCCCTCTCCCCCTCTCTACCCCCACTCTCTACCCCTCTCTCTACCCCCCTCTCCTCTCTCTCCCCCCTCTCCCCTCTCTAACCCCTCTACCCCCCCTCCCCCTCTCTACCCCCCTCTCCCCCTCTCAGAGGCGTGCAGCAGCAGCAGCGCCAGCGGCCCCTCCACAGTCCCTCTCTCAGTACCAGGATGTTGAGGACCCAGAGTATGAGGACTTCAGAGCCGAGGCCAGGCTCCAGAAAGGCAAACAGCTGGAGAGCTTCAGCAAGGCTGCGGAGGCTTACAAACAGGGACGCAAAGACGTGGCCTCATACTACGCTCAACAGGTAGGGGGGGGGGTGTGTGTGTGTGTGTGTGTGTGTGTGTGGTGTGTGTGTGTGTGTGTGTGTGTGTGTGTGTGTGTGAGTCAGTAGTTTTAAAGGGATACTTGGACATTTTGGAATTGATCTCCATTATCTACTGACCCAGAGTCAGATGAACTCCTTTATCAACTGACCCAGAGTCAGATTAACTCCATTATCTACTGACCCAGAGTCAGATGAACTCCTTTATCTACTGACCCAGAGTCAGATTAACTCCTTTATCTACTGACCCAGAGTCAGATTAACTCCTTTATCTACTGACCCAGAGTCAGATTAACTCCTTTATCTACTGACCCAGAGTCAGATTAACTCCTTTATCTACTGACCCAGAGTCAGATTAACTCCTTTATCTACTGACCCAGAGTCAGATGATCTCCTTTATCTACTGACCCAGAGTCAGATGAACTCCTTTATCTACTGAC
>NC_138298.1:44037500-44105000 GCF_965601325.2 Salmo salar
AATATAATCTTAACGTGATGTTTCTGTAATGGTGAATGTGTGGTGTTATGTACATTTTAATATAGACCAGTTAATCGGAACAGTATTGACCTTGATATCAGGGTTTGATTTCTGGCCCGTTTATACTTTGGAACAGAAGGGATTTCTGGGCCGTTTATACATTAGATCAGAAGTGATATCTGGCCCGTTTATACATTAGATCAGATGTGATATCTGGGCCGTTTATACATTAGATCAGAAAGAGTATTGACCTGGATATTGGGGTTTGATATCTGGGCCGTTTATACATTAGATCAGAAGGGAATATCTGGCCCGTTTATACATTAGATCAGATGTGATATCTGGGCCGTTTATACATTAGATCAGAAGTGATATCTGAGCCGTTTATACATTAGATCAGAAGTGATATCTGGCCCGTTTACACATTAGATCAGATGTGATATCTGGCCCGTTTACACATTAGATCAGATGTGATATCTGGGCCGTTTATACATTAGATCAGAAGGGATATCTGGCCCGTTTATACATTAGATCAGATGTGATATCTGAGCCGTTTATACATTAGATCAGAAAGAGTATTGACCTGGATATTGGGGTTTGATATCTGGGCCGTTTATACATTAGGTCAGACGGGATATCTGGCCCGTTTATACATTAGATCAGAAGTGATATCTGGCCCGTTTATACATTAGATCAGAAGTGATATCTGGCCCGTTTATACATTAGATCAGATGTGATATCTGGCCCGTTTATACATTAGATCAGAAAGTGTATCGACCTGGATATTGGGGTTTGATATCTGGGCCGTTTATACATTAGATCAGATGTGATATCTGGGCCGTTTATACATTAGATCAGAAGTGATATCTGTCCGTTTATAAATGAGATGAAAAGTGATCTAATTTGGAACGTAATCTGAAGAATGGGTGATGCTCCGATTTTAAAAAGTGATTGTGTGAAGCCCAAATTATATCCTAATCCCTATGTAGTGCACTATCTCATCTCAGTTATTAAATGACCCAGAAACACTGGCCCACTATTCTCTCTATAGGGAATCCAAATGGCCCACTATTCTCTATATAGGGAATCCAAATGGCCCTCTATTCTCTATATAGGGAATCCAAATGGCCCTCTATTCTCTATATAGGGAATCCAAATGGCCCACTATTCTCTATAGGGAATCCAAATGGCCCACTATTCTCTATATAGGGAATCCAAATGGCCCACTATTCTCTATATAGGGAATCCAAATGGCCCTCTATTCTCTATATAGGGAATCCAAATGGCCCTCTATTCTCTATATAGGGAATCCAAATGGCCCTCTATTCTCTATATAGGGAATCCAAATGGCCCACTATTCTCTATAGGGAATCCAAATGGCCCACTATTCTCTATATAGGGAATCCAAATGGCCCTCTATTCTCTATATAGGGAATCCAAATGGCCCACTATTCTCTATAGGGAATCCAAATGGCCCTCTATTCTCTATATAGGGAATCCAAATGGCCCACTATTCTCTATATAGGGAATCCAAATGGCCCACTATTCTCTATATAGGGAATCCAAATGGCCCACTATTCTCTATAGGGAATCCAAATGGCCCTCTATTCTCTATATAGGGAATCCAAATGGCCCACTATTCTCTATATAGGGAATCCAAATGGCCCACTATTCTCTATATAGGGAATCCAAATGGCCCTCTATTCTCTATATAGGGAATCCAAATGGCCCTCTATTCTCTATATAGGGAATCCAAATGGCCCTCTATTCTCTATATAGGGAATCCAAATGGCCCTCTATTCTCTATATAGGGAATCCAAATGGCCCACTATTCTCTATATAGGGAATCCAAATGGCCCACTATTCTCTATATAGGGAATCCAAATGGCCCTCTATTCTCTCTATAGGGAATCCAAATGGCCCTCTATTCTCTCTATAGGGAATCCAAATGGCCCTCTATTCTCTATATAGGGAATCCAAATTGCCCTCTATTCTCTATATAGGGAATCCAAATGGCCCACTATTCTCTCTATATAGGGAATCCAAATGGCCCTCTATTCTCTATATAGGGAATCCAAATGGCCCACTATTCTCTATATAGGGAATCCAAATGGCCCTCTATTCTCTCTATAGGGAATCCAAATGGCCCACTATTCTCTCTATAGGGAATCCAAATGGCCCACTATTCTCTATAGGGAATCCAAATGGCCCTCTATTCTCTATATAGGGAATCCAAATGGCCCACTATTCTCTATATAGGGAATCCAAATGGCCCACTATTCTCTATATAGGGAATCCAAATGGCCCACTATTCTCTATAGGGAATCCAAATGGCCCTCTATTCTCTATATAGGGAATCCAAATGGCCCACTATTCTCTATATAGGGAATCCAAATGGCCCACTATTCTCTATATAGGGAATCCAAATGGCCCTCTATTCTCTATATAGGGAATCCAAATGGCCCTCTATTCTCTATATAGGGAATCCAAATGGCCCTCTATTCTCTATATAGGGAATCCAAATGGCCCTCTATTCTCTATATAGGGAATCCAAATGGCCCACTATTCTCTATATAGGGAATCCAAATGGCCCACTATTCTCTATATAGGGAATCCAAATGGCCCTCTATTCTCTCTATAGGGAATCCAAATGGCCCTCTATTCTCTCTATAGGGAATCCAAATGGCCCTCTATTCTCTATATAGGGAATCCAAATGGCCCTCTATTCTCTATATAGGGAATCCAAATGGCCCACTATTCTCTCTATATAGGGAATCCAAATGGCCCTCTATTCTCTATATAGGGAATCCAAATGGCCCACTATTCTCTATATAGGGAATCCAAATGGCCCTCTATTCTCTCTATAGGGAATCCAAATGGCCCACTATTCTCTCTATAGGGAATCCAAATGGCCCACTATTCTCTATATAGGGAATCCAAATGGCCCTCTATTCTCTATATAGGGAATCCAAATGGCCCTCTATTCTCTATATAGGGAATCCAAATGGCCCACTATTCTCTATAGGGAATCCAAATGGCCCACTATTCTCTATAGGGAATCCAAATGGCCCTCTATTCTCTCTATAGGGAATCCAAGTGGCCCACTATTCTCTATATAGGGAATCCAAATGGCCCACTATTCTCTATATAGGGAATCCAAATGGCCCACTATTCTCTATATAGGGAATCCAAATGGCCCACTATTCTCTATATAGGGAATCCAAATGGCCCACTATTCTCTATATAGGGAATCCAAATGGCCCACTATTCTCTATATAGGGAATCCAAATGGTTAGGATGAGGGTTAAGGTTAGGATGAGGGTTAAGGTTAGGATGAGGGTTAAGGTTAGGATGAGGGTTAAGGTTAGGATGAGGGTTAAGGTTAGGATGAGGGTTAAGGTTAGGATGAGGGTTAAGGTTAGGATGAGGGTTAAGGTTAGGATGAGGGTTAAGGTTAGGATGAGGGTTAAGGTTAGGATGAGGGTTAAGGTTAGGATGAGGTTTAAGGTTAGGATGAGGGTTAAGGTTAGGATGAGGGTTAAGGTTAGGATGAGGGTTAAGGTTAGGATGAGGGTTAAGGTTAGGGTGAGGGTTAAGGTTAGGGTGAGGGTTAAGGTTAGGATGAGGGTTAAGGTTAGGATGAGGGTTAAGGTTAGGATGAGGGTGAAGGTTAGGATGAGGGTGAAGGTTAGGATGAGGGTTAAGGTTAGGATGAGGGTTAAGGTTAGGATGAGGGTTAAGGTTAGGATGAGGGTTAAGGTTAGGATGAGGGTTAAGGTTAGGATGAGGGTTAAGGTTAGGGTTAGAGCTAGGAGAAGTGTTGAACCAACATTAAGCCGTAGGAACTGCCTCCTAAAAGGGAATTATAGGCTACACAAGGAAAGGGTATATTTTTATATTCAGAATTGTTGATCATTTTCTTTATGTAATATTATAATTTTTTTTGTATTTTTTTTTTTTTGTACAAATTATATTTCAATAAAGAATATTGTCTGTTCACTTTTGGAATATAATCAAATCTGTCACAGTGTGTTTTTGTTTGTTTGTTGTCGTTGGCAACCAGTCTCTCTTTATGTCGCGTTGTCTCTTGTTTTTCCTCCTATATTTATATTTTTAATCCCAGGGCCTCGTCCGCGCAGGAGGTCTTTTGCCTTTTTTGGTAGTGCGTCATTGTAAATAAGAATTTGTAAATAAAAAAAAAACGGGTGATAGTTGTCGCAGCTTCCGTTTATCTGCTTCTATCCCCCTTAACGCTCTCTCGCATCTCGTGGTGTGTTCCCCCCCCCCCCCCCGTAACGGCGTGGGACGAGAGGAACGGTTCATCTGACTCACGGGCTGCGTTCAGTACATTTGGTACGTTCTGAAACGTGTAATTGAACGGAAACGGTGCTATACATAATAACGACCAGTTGAAAAACGGTGATGTTGTCGTTTTTTTGGGGGGGGGAGAACGCTGCCAGTCACACCCACCCAAACGGGGAGCAAACGTACCTCCAAAAGTCCCGTTCAAAAAGAACGTTTTGTTGGAAACGTGGTCCTACAGTACAAATTGTTTTCCCGGAACGTAGTAAACGTTGACGAGAACTGAACGCAGCCCTACGTTGTCGGTAATTTCTCACTACTTTCCTTTCGATAAACATGACGCACAATTGTTCGTTCCATAACAAGTCGAGACTCATAGTCATGACCGAGAACCTTTTGAATAACACAATAGTTAATATACCCCCCTTTATACATCTACAGAGAATGCTAGGGTCCCTTTTTGTCAGATAACATATCCTAACCAGAGAGGAGGATGCGTTAGAAAATATCTGGGTATTGATTAACTTTCGACGTTTCATTTCACTTGTCCTCCCAACTCTTGTCTGTCGTTATGAGGCCACACGCCACGTTTTATATGTAAACACAGTAAACTCCAAGCTACTGCGTAAAGTCGTTTTATATGTAAACGCATTATTAACTCCAAGCTACTGCGTAAAGTCGTTTTATATGTAAACGCATTATTAACTCCAAGCTACTGCGTAAAGTCGTTTTATATGTAAACGCATTATTAACTCCAAGCTACTGCGTAAAGTCGTTTTATATGTAAACGCATTATTAACTCCAAGCTACTGCGTAAAGTCGTTTTATATGTAAACGCATTATTAACTCCAAGCTACTGCGTAAAGTCGTTTTTTATATGTAAACACTAACTCCAAGCTACTGCGTAAAGTCGTTTTATATGTAAACGCATTATTAACTCCAAGCTACTGCGTAAAGTCGTTTTATATGTAAACGCATTATTAACTCCAAGCTACTGCGTAAAGTCGTTTTATATGTAAACACATTATTAACTCCAAGCTACTGCGTAAAGTCGTTTTATATGTAAACGCATTATTAACACCAAGCTACTGCGTAAAGTCGTTTTATATGTAAACACATTATTAACTCCAAGCTACTGCGTAAAGTCGTTTTATATGTAAACGCATTATTAACACCAAGCTACTGCGTAAAGTCGTTTTATATGTAAACACATTATTAACTCCAAGCTACTGCGTAAAGTCGTTTTATATGTAAACGCATTATTAACTCCAAGCTACTGCGTAAAGTCGTTTTATATGTAAACGCATTATTAACACCAAGCTACTGCGTAAAGTCGTTTTATATGTAAACACATTATTAACTCCAAGCTACTGCGTAAAGTCGTTTTATATGTAAACGCATTATTAACTCCAAGCTACTGCGTAAAGTCGTTTTTTATATGTAAACACAGTAACTCCAAGCTACTGCGTAAAGTCGTTTTATATGTAAACGCATTATTAACTCCAAGCTACTGCGTAAAGTCGTTTTATATGTAAACGCATTATTAACTCCAAGCTACTGCGTAAAGTCGTTTTATATGTAAACACATTATTAACTCCAAGCTACTGCGTAAAGTCGTTTTATATGTAAACGCATTATTAACACCAAGCTACTGCGTAAAGTCGTTTTATATGTAAACACATTATTAACTCCAAGCTACTGCGTAAAGTCGTTTTATATGTAAACGCATTATTAACACCAAGCTACTGCGTAAAGTCGTTTTATATGTAAACACATTATTAACTCCAAGCTACTGCGTAAAGTCGTTTTATATGTAAACGCATTATTAACTCCAAGCTACTGCGTAAAGTCGTTTTATATGTAAACGCATTATTAACACCAAGCTACTGCGTAAAGTCGTTTTATATGTAAACACATTATTAACTCCAAGCTACTGCGTAAAGTCGTTTTATATGTAAACGCATTATTAACACCAAGCTACTGCGTAAAGTCGTTTTATATGTAAACGCATTATTAACTCCAAGCTACTGCGTAAAGTCGTTTTATATGTAAACGCATTATTAACTCCAAGCTACTGCGTAAAGTCGTTTTTTATATGTAAACGCATTATTAACTCCAAGCTACTGCGTAAAGTCGTTTTTTATATGTAAACACAGTAACTCCAAGCTACTGCGTAAAGTTGGCTAATCGAAGCGATCAACAACAAAAAATAACAGCTGCTTCGTGGGGTTAGAGAGAGAGACGCCGAAATACTAAGACCAGAAACGAAACGGCATCAACACACCTCCACACGCAACTACCGGATGCTGTTAGTGAGACCAGAGAGAGAGAGAGAGAGCGCATCTCATTTCCCTCTCCACCGTTTTTTTTTGTTGTTGTAAAGAGAGTAGCAAGGTGTGTAAGTGACGCATATAAACGTGTATAAGTAGTTTTGTGCATATAGAATAATTATAGAATAATTAGGCTATTGTGTTTCGCTTTAAGCAGTATTTATAAAGTAGCCTTAAATGTATATACCGTAAAAAAAAAATACAAAAAATACGCTACTTTTTTTATCGAGTCAAAAAATGCTTTGAGCTGAAGCGGAACATCCTTCCGCTGCCATCATGAAGACAGGCTGCGGGGTCTGACAACACGGTGAGTTTATCTTTGTTCTTCTATTCCTCTCGTCTATGAGAAGTAACAACGTTTTTTTATTTTTATTTTTTATTCATGTCTTTTCTTTTAAATCCAGACAGAATGACTCATTTTTAATATGAGCCGACTAAAATACATTTGATATATTGGAGAGTCACAGTAGAGGATTATTATCGAGTTTGGCATTTCATATTCATTGTTTAAAAACCAATAATCCTACACCCCCCCCCCCAAAAAAATGTTTCATTATCCAATTATAACTATTTCTATCTCAAATAAAATGATAAACGACAACATGAATCTCTTACATTTGGTTTCACATAAATCGTCTGTATTTGAATGGTTAGAGTTGAGCGTAAGTGGGCCTGCCTTACGCTTCTAGACGGTCACGATGTACGGGGTTAAACTAGGTTAAAACAAAATGTCAGTCGTCATGGCAGGGTGAAGAACAGAGCTTTTCAACTCTTCATGGAGGGTAGATGATGTTTGAATAGGCCCTTTTAATAACTCTCTAATCTATTGTCTTTATAAAGTCACGATGACTGGTGTCTTTATTTTAAATAAAACATTCGTCATGTGAATAATAATACCGTTATATTCTTCCTACGCCTTTAATTAATACAGGATCAGTTGGGTAAAAGACAAGCACACCTTCAGTCTGCTGTGGGCTGCATTTGGCCCTGGGGGGGGGGGGGGGGGGGCTGCCATTGCTGAGTAGAGTGAGTAGTCAGTAGTCTAGTTAGTAGTCTAGTTAGTGGTCTAGTTAGTAGCCTAGTTAGTCCTGCCCGGGGGGCTGCCATTGCTGAGTAGAGTGAGTAGTCAGTAGTCTAGTTAGTAGTCTAGTTAGTGGTCTAGTTAGTCCTGCCCGGGGGGCTGCCATTGCTGTGTAGAGTGAGTAGTCAGTAGTCTAGTTAGTGGTCTAGTTAGTTGCCTAGTTAGTCCTGCCCGGGGGGCTGCCATTGCTGTGTAGAGTGAGTAGTCTAGTTAGTAGTCGAGTTAGTAGTCTAGTTAGTAGTCTAGTTAGTAGTCTAGTTAGTAGCCTAGTTAGTCCTGCCCGGGGGGCTGCCATTGCTGTGTAGGGTGAGTAGTCGGTAGTCTAGTTAGTCTATAGTCTAGTTGGGAGTCAGTAGTGTAGTCAATAGTCTAGTTAATCTATAGTCTAGTCTAGTCAGTAGTCTAGTCAGTAGTCTAGTTAATCTATAGTCTAGTCTAGTCAGTGTCTAGTTAGTAGTCAATAATCTAGTCAGTAGTCAAATCAAATCAATTTTTTTTTTTATATATATATATTTTTTTTATATAGCCCTTCGTACATCAGCTGATATCTCAAAGTGCTGTACAGAAACCCAGCCTAAAACCCCAAACAGCAAGCAAAGCATGTGAAAGAAGCACGGTGGCTAGGAAAAACTCCCTAGGAAAAACTCCCTAGAAAGGCCAAAAACCTAGGAAGAAACCTAGAGAGGAACCAGGCTATGAGGGGTGGCCAGTCCTCTTCTGGCTGTGCTGGGTGGAGATTAGAAACCTAGAGAGGAACCAGGCTCTGAGGGGTGGCCAGTCCTCTTCTGGCTGTGCAGGGTGGATATTATAACAGAACATGGTCAAGATGTTAAAATGTTAAAATGTTCATAAATGACCAGCATGGTCAAATAATAATAATCATAGTAGTTGTCGAGGGTGCAACAAGCACGTCCGGTGAACAGGTCAGGGTTCCATAGCCGCAGGCAGAACAGTTGAAACTGGAGCAGCAGCACGGCCAGGTGGACTGGGGACAGCAAGGAGTCATCATACCAGGTAGTCCTGAGGCATGGTCCTAGGGCTCAGGTCCTCCGAGAGAAAGACAGAAAGAGAGATGGATATATATATATATATATATATACAAAAAACTATCAACAGGTAAAAACGAGGTGATTTGTGTTCGCTGTGTTTGTTGGCTACTGTAACTCCTCGGAAAACAACCGTGTCCTGACGAGAGAGAGAGCACTTTTTTCTATGTCAGGTTGAAACCGGGCCTCATTAGCTTCGTTGTTATGGATGTTTCCGAATAAAATGTCACTGGGAAACGGCTTAAACAAATGCAGATACTTTTTGTTGTTGTTGTTATTCTGGCTGCGCTGTTTTAACGTGACTGTAAATTAGCCGTAGTTTTCTAGCTGAGCAAGTCAGGGATAATAAGGATGTTGACAGCCAGTATGGCAACGGAACATTTAGACTGAACGACTGGGTCCATAGATACAGAACGACTGGGTCCATAGATACAGAACGACTGGGTCCATAGATACAGAACGACTGGGTCCATAGATACAGAACGACTGGGTCAATAGATACTGAACGACTGGGTCCATAGATACAGAACGACTGGGTCCATAGATACACAACGACTGGGTCCATAGATACTGAACGACTGGGTCCATAGATACTGAACGACTGGGTCCATAGATACAGAACGACTGGGTCCATAGATACAGAACGACTGGGTCCATAGATACTGAACGACTGGGTCCATAGATACAGAACGACTGGGTCCATAGATACAGAACGACTGGGTCCATAGATACAGAACGACTGGGTCCATAGATACAGAACGACTGGGTCCATAGATACAGAACGACTGGGTCCATAGATACAGAACGACTGGGTCGGGTCCATAGATACAGAACGACTGGGTCGGGTCCATAGATACAGAACGACTGGGTCCATAGATACAGAACGACTGGGTCCATAGATACTGAACGACTGGGTCAGGTCCATAGATACAGAACGACTGGGTCCATAGATACAGAACGACTGGGTCCATAGATACAGAACGACTGGGTCCATAGATACTGAACGACTGGGTCAGGTCCATAGATACAGAACGACTGGGTCCATAGATACTGAACGACTGGGTCCATAGATACAGAACGACTGGGTCCATAGATACAGAACGACTGGGTCCATAGATACTGAACGACTGGGTAGGGTCCATAGATACAGAACGACTGGGTCGGGTCCATAGATACAGAACGACTGGGTCCATAGATACAGAACGACTGGGTCCATAGATACAGAACGACTGGGTCCATAGATACTGAACGACTGGGTCCATAGATACTGAACGACTGGGTCCATAGATACACAACGACTGGGTCCATAGATACAGAACGACTGGGTCCATAGATACAGAACGACTGGGTCCATAGATACGCAACGACTGGGTCCATAGATACAGAACGACTGGGTCCATAGAAACAGAACGACTGGGTCCATAGATACAGAACGACTGGGTCCATAGATACAGAACGACTGGGTCCATAGATACAGAACGACTGGGTCGGGTCCATAGATACAGAACGACTGGGTCGGGTCCATAGATACAGAACGACTGGGTCCATAGATACAGAACGACTGGGTCCATAGATACAGAACGACTGGGTCCATAGATACAGAACGACTGGGTCCATAGATACTGAACGACTGGGTCGGGTCCATAGATACTGAACGACTGGGTCCATAGATACAGAACGACTGGGTCGGGTCCATAGATACAGAACAGAACCGATAGAACGAACGACCAGCCTGCTCGGGTAGCAACCCAAGTTTTGTGTCTGGACTATATATTGTGGAAGGACGAAATAGTATGAATAAATTAATCAAAATAAATATATTTATTTTTAATGAAAATATGTCAATCCTTATTTTTTAAAATATATTCGTAACCTCGTTGTATAAAAGTGAAAAAGCCCTCGAAGGCGATGTTTGGAAGATTTATATATCGGCACGGATTGCCGGTGTCCAATATTTTCCTCCAAAACACCGTCTTCTCTGGCGTTATCGCTGAAGGACTGAAGGAGTTTAGTTAATAACCAAAATCTACGGGTCGGCGCTGTCCTCACTCCCTCCTACAGCGCTGGGTCACTACGGAGAGGAGAAGGTACATGCTCTGATGTTTTTAGGTCAGCTTTATCTCTGTAATTTTAATGTCAAATCAATCACATTTATTTTATATAGCCCTTAAAATAGCTGAATCTGTTGTGTTTTTGTGCTGGGCTGGAATGAAAACCTGCACTCTTAGTAGCTCTCCTTATTAGAGCAACCCCCCCCCCCCCCCCCCCACGAGTCAACAATGTCCTCATCAGATAATGTCCTCGCAGCTCTCTCTCGTACGCCGGGCCCTGATTGGATGGAATAACCAACCACCTGTGACGTCAGGTGACCTCGATTGATCGCAGGAGGCGGAGCCTGGAGTCATCTCCGTGGCGTACACACAGAGAGAAGTAAGTATAGAGGAACTGAGAGAGACGGGGGGAGAGAGAGAGGTGTGTGGAGAGAGAGAGGTGTGTGTGTGTAGAGAGAGAGGTGTGTGTGGAGAGAGAGAGAGAGGGATGTGTGTGTAGAGAAAGAGGTGTGTGTGTGTAGAGAGAGAGGTGTGTGTGGAGAGAGAGAGAGGGGTGTGTGTGTAGAGAGAGAGAGAGAGGTGTGTGTGTGTAGAGAGAGAGGTGTGTGTGTGGAGAGAGAGAGAGAGGGGTGTGTGTGTAGAGAGAGAGAGAGAGATGTGTGTGTAGAGAGAGAGGTGTGTGTGGAGAGAGAGAGAGACAGAGAGGTGTGTGTGGAGAGAGAGAGAGGTGTGTGTGTGTAGAGAGAGAGAGACAGAGGGGTGTGTGTGTGTGTAGAGAATGAGGTGTGTGTGTAGAGAGAGAGGTGTGTGTGTAGAGAGAGAGGTGTGTGTGTAGAGAGAGAGGTGTGTGTGTGTAGAGAGAGAGGTGTGTGTGTAGAGAGAGGGGTGTGTGTGTAGAGAGAGAGGTGTGTGTAGAGAGAGAGAGAGAGAGAGGGGTGTGTGTGTAGAGAGAGAGAGAGGTGTGTGTGGAGAGAGAGAGAGGTGTGTGTGTAGAGAGAGAGAGACAGGGGGTGTGTGTGTGTAGAGAAAGAGGTGTGTGTGTAGAGAGAGAGAGAGGTGTGTGTAGAGAGAGAGAGAGGTGTGTGTGTGTAGAGAGAGAGAGAGGAGTGTGTTTAGAGAGAGAGAGGAGTGTGTTTAGAGAGAGAGAGGTGTGTGTGTAGAGAGAGAGAGGTGTGTGTGTAGAGAGAGAGAGGGGTGTGTGTTTAGAGAGAGAGAGGTGTGTGTAGAGAGAGATGTGTGTGTAGAGAGAGAGGTGTGTGTAGAGAGAGAGGTGTGTGTGTAGAGAGAGAGGTGTGTGTGTAGAGAGAGAGGTGTGTGTAGAGAGAGAGGTGTGTGTAGAGAGAGAGGTGTGTGTAGAGAGAGGTGTGTGTGTAGAGAGAGAGATGTGTGTGTAGAGAGAGAGAGAGAGGTGTGTGTGTGTAGAGAGAGAGAGAGAGAGGTGTGTGTTTAGAGAGAGAGAGGTGTGTGTTTAGAGAGAGAGAGGTGTGTGTTTAGAGAGAGAGAGGTGTGTGTTTAGAGAGAGAGAGGTGTGTGTGTAGAGAGAGAGGTGTGTGTGTAGAGAGAGAGGTGTGTGTGTAGAGAGAGAGGTGTGTGTGTGTAGAGAGAGAGGTGTGTGTGTGTAGAGAGAGAGGTGTGTGTAGAGAGAGAGAGGTGTGTGTAGAGAGAGAGGTGTGTGTGTAGAGAGAGAGGTGTGTGTGTAGAGAGAGCTGTGTGTGTAGAGAGAGAGAGGTGTGTGTGTGTAGAGAGAGAGAGAGGTGTGTGTGTGTAGAGAGAGAGGTGTGTGTGTGTAGAGAGAGAGAGGTGTGTGTAGAGAGAGAGAGGGGTGTGTAGAGAGAGAGATGTGTGTGTAGAGAGAGAGATGTGTGTGTAGAGAGAGAGGTGTGTGTGTGTGTGTGTAGAGAGAGAGGTGTGTGTAGAGAGAGAGAGGGGTGTGTGTAGAGAGAGAGGTGTGTGTGTGTAGAGAGAGAGAGCTGTGTGTGTAGAGAGAGAGGTGTGTGTGTAGAGAGAGAGGTGTGTGTTTAGAGAGAGAGGTGTGTGTGTAGAGAGAGAGGTGTGTGTGTAGAGAGAGAGGTGTGTGTGTAGAGAGAGAGAGGTGTGTGTGTAGAGAGAGAGAGATGTGTGTAGAGAGAGAGAGGGGTGTGTAGAGAGAGAGATGTGTGTGTAGAGAGAGAGATGTGTGTGTCGAGAGGTGTGTGTGTGTGTGTGTAGAGAGAGAGGTGTGTGTAGAGAGAGAGGTGTGTGTGTGTGTAGAGAGAGAGGGGTGTGTGTAGAGAGAGAGGTGTGTGTGTGTAGAGAGAGAGAGCTGTGTGTGTAGAGAGAGAGGTGTGTGTGTAGAGAGAGAGGTGTGTGTGTAGAGAGAGAGGTGTGTGTGTGTAGAGAGAGAGGTGTGTGTGTAGAGAGAGAGGTGTGTGTGTAGAGAGAGAGGTGTGTGTGTAGAGAGAGAGGTGTGTGTGTAGAGAGAAAGGTGTGTAGAGAGTGAGAGAGGGGTGTGTGTAGAGAGTGAGAGAGGGGTGTGTGTAGAGAGAGAGAGAGGTGTGTGTGTAGAGAGAGAGGTGTGTGTGTAGAGAGAGAGGTGTGTGTAGAGAGAGAGGTGTGTAGAGAGAGAGAGAGGGGTGTGTAGAGAGAGAGAGAGGGGTGTGTAGAGAGAGAGAGAGAGGGGTGTAGAGAGATAGAGAGGTGTGTAGAGAGAGAGAGAGGTGTGTGTAGAGAGAGAGAGGTGTGTGTGTAGAGAGAGAGAGAGGTGTGTGTAGAGAGAGAGGGTGAGAGAGAGACAGAGAGAGAGAGAGACAGAGACAGAGACAGAGAGAGACAGAGACAGAGAGAGAGACAGAGAGAGAGACAGAGAGAGACAGAGAGAGACAGAGAGAGAGAGAGACAGAGACAGAGAGAGACAGAGAGAGAGAGACCTTCAGCTTCTCTACTGTAGCAGTAGAGCCAGTAAACAGTCTGTGGTGAGAGAGAGACAGATGTAGTTGGCATCATGACTCCACACATGAGGTGACCACAACCCCCTGATCTCAACCCTCCTCTACTTCAGGACTACAACATCTCCCTAAAGAACTACAACCCCCAGAGAGTATCACAGAGACAGGGACCACCATCCCTATGGACCTGATCTCAACCCTCCTCTCCTTCAGGACTACAACATCTCCCTAAAGAACTACAACCCCCAGAGAGATGGTGACCACAACCCCCTGATCTCAACCCTCCTCTCCTTCAGGACTACAACATCTCCCTAAAGAACTACAACCCCCAGAGAGATGGTGACCACAACCCCCTGATCTCAACCATCCTCTCCTTCAGGACTACAACATCTCCCTAAAGAACTACAACCCCCACAGAGACGGGGACCACCATCACACTATGGACCTTCTCACGACCCCCTGAGTTCCACAAGGACTACAACTCAACATCTCCCTAAAGGACTACAACCCCCAGGGTTCTGAGCGGAGCAGCCATGAGCGCAGCAGCAGCAGCAGCGGAGACCCAGGTGAAGTGTGTGCTGGTGGGGGACAGCGCTGTTGGGAAGACGGCCCTCCTGGTTCGCTTCACCTCAGAGACGTTTCCTGACTGCTACAAACCAACTGTGTACGAGAACACTGGCGTAGAAGTCTACATGGACGGGGCTCCGGTAGGAATAATACCCTTTACAGTAATACACTTTACGGTAATACACTTTACGGTAATACACTTTACGGTAATACACTTTGCGGTAATACACTTTACAGTAATACACTTTACATCATTTAACTACTACAATAATACCCTTTACAATAATACACTTTACAATAATACACTTTACAATAATACACTTTACGATAATACACTTTACAATAATACACTTTACGATAATACACTTTATAATAATACACTTTACAGTAATACACTTTACAATAATACACTTTACATCATTTAACTACTACAATAATACACTTTACAATAATACACTTTACAGTAATACACTTTACAATAATACACTTTACATCATTTAACTACTACAATAATACACTTTACAATAATACACTTTACATCATTTAACTACTACAATAATACACTTTACAATAATACCCTTTACAGTAATACACTTTACAATAATACCCTTTACAGTAATACACTTTACGATAATACACTTTACAATAATACACTTTACAATAATACCCTTTACATCAGGGCTGTTCAACTGGCGGCCCGCGGACCATTTCCGGCCTGTTTATTGATTGAGACTGGTCCTTCTGTATGAGCGGTAATGAAAGATCTGCCAGATAATCCACCGTTCAGCGCCAAGCAATACGGCGATTGGCTGTAGTGTGGTTGTTAGCGGTTTCCAGAGCTTATATGGGCATGTTGATTTCTATTTTCTTCATATGAATTTGGCTCCAGTGTTTTTATGAATGATTTTTTTTTTTAAATATATAAAATATTCTGACGCCCCATTCCTGAAAGCTACAACTCTCAGGAACACGTTTCCCTCTGTGATTCTCACATGGACTCGTGAGAGAGTGGGACAAAACGACCTAATGGCTGAGGGAAAGGAATTCAAAGGATGTATTTGATTTTTTATTTAACCTTTTATTTAACGAGGCAAGTCAGTTAAGAACAAAATTCTTATTTACAATGACGGTGTTACCGGGGGAACAGTGGGGGTTAACTGCCTTGTTCAGGGGGCAGAATGACAGATTTTTACCTCGTCAGCTCGGGGGATTCGATCTAGCAACCTTTCGGTTACTGGCCCAACGCTCTAACCACTAGACTAGCCGCAACGCTCTAACCACTAGGCTACCTGCCTCCTCTAACCACTAGGCTACCTGCCTCCTCCTCTAACCACTAGGCTACCTGCCTCCTCTAACCACTAGGCTACCTGCCTCCTCTAACCAATAGGCTACTTGCCTCCTCTAACCACTAGGCTACCTGCCTCCTCCTCTAACCACTAGGCTACCCGCCTCCTCTAACCACTAGGCTACCTGCCTCCTCTAACCACTAGGCTACCTGCCTCCTCTAACCACTAGGCTACCTGCCTCCTCTAACCACTAGGCTACCTGCCTCCTCTAACCACTAGGCTACCCGCCTCCTCTAACCACTAGGCTACCCGCCTCCTCTAACCACTAGGCTACCTGCCTCCTCTAACCACTAGGCTACCTGCCTCCTCCTCTAACCACTAGGCTACCTGTCTCCTCCTCTAACCACTAGGCTACCTGCCTCCTCCTCTAACCACTAGGCTACCTGCCTCCTCCTCTAACCACTAGGCTACCTGCCTCCTCTAACCACTAGGCTACCTGCCTCCTCTAACCACTAGGCTACCTGCCTCCTCTAACCACTAGGCTACCTGCCTCCTCTAACCACTAGGCTACCTGCCTCCTCTAACCACTAGGCTACCCGCCTCCTCTAACCACTAGGCTACCTGCCTCCTCCTCTAACCACTAGGCTACCTGTCTCCTCCTCTAACCACTAGGCTACCTGCCTCCTCCTCTAACCACTAGGCTACCTGCCTCCTCCTCTAACCACTAGGCTACCTGCCTCCTCCTCTAACCACTAGGCTACCTGCCTCCTCCTCTAACCACTAGGCTACCTGCCTCCTCCTCTAACCACTAGGCTACCTGCCTCCTCCTCTAACCACTAGGCTACCTGCCTCCTCCTCTAACCACTAGGCTACCTGCCTCCTCCTCTAACCACTAGGCTACCTGCCTCCTCCTCTAACCACTAGGCTACCTGCCTCCTCCTCTAACCACTAGGTTACCCGCCTCCTCTAACCACTAGGCTACCTGCCTCCTCCTCTAACCACTAGGCTACCTGCCTCCTCTAACCACTAGGTTACCCGCCTCCTCTAACCACCAGGCTACCTGCCTCCTCTAACCACTAGGCTACCTGCCTCCTCTAACCACCAGGCTACTTGCCTCCTCTAACCACTAGGCTACCTGCCTCCTCTAACCACTAGGCTACCTGCCTCCTCTAACCACTAGGCTACCTGCCTCCTCTAACCACTAGGCTACCTGCCTCCTCTAACCACCAGGCTACCTGCCTCCTCTAACCACTAGGCTACCCGCCTCCTCTAACCACTAGGCTACCTGCCTCCTCTAACCACTAGGCTACCTGCCTCCTCTAACCACTAGGCTACCTGCCTCCTCCTCTAACCACTAGGCTACCTGCCTCCTCCTCTAACCACTAGGCTACCTGCCTCCTCTAACCACTAGGCTACCTGCCTCCTCTAACCACTAGACTACCTGCCTCCTCTAACCACTAGGCTACCCGCCTCCTCTAACCACTAGGCTACCTGCCTCCTCTCACCACTAGGCTACCTGCCTCCTCTAACCACTAGGCTACCTGCCTCCTCTAACCACTAGGCTACCTGCCTCCTCTCACCACTAGGCTACCTGCCTCCTCTAACCACTAGGTTAACCGCCTCCTCTAACCACTAGGCTACCTGCCTCCTCCTCTAACCACTAGGCTACCTGCCTCCTCCTCTAACCACTAGGCTACCTGCCTCCTCTAACCACTAGACTACCTGCCTCCTCTAACCACTAGGCTACCTGCCTCCTCTAACCACTAGGCTACCTGCCTCCTCTAACCACTAGGCTACCTGCCTCCTCTAACCACTAGGCTACCTGCCTCCTCTAACCACTAGGCTACCTGCCTCCTCTAACCACTAGGCTACCTGCCTCCTCTAACCACTAGGCTACCCGCCTCCTCTAACCACTAGGCTACCCGCCTCCTCTAACCACTAGGCTACCTGCCTCCTCTAACCACTAGGCTACCTGCCTCCTCTAACCACTAGGCTACCTGCCTCCTCTAACCACTAGGCTACCTGCCTCCTCTAACCACCAGGCTACCTGCCTCCTCTAACCACTAGGCTACCCGCCTCCTCTAACCACTAGGCTACCTGCCTCCTCTAACCACTAGGCTACCTGGCTCCTCTAACCACTAGGCTACCTGCCTCCTCTAACCACTAGGCTACCTGCCTCCTCCTCTAACCACTAGGCTACCTGCCTCCTCCTCTAACCACTAGGCTACCTGCCTCCTCCTCTAACCACTAGGCTACCTGCCTCCTCCTCTAACCACTAGGCTACCTGCCTCCTCTAACCACTAGGCTACCTGCCTCCTCTAACCACTAGGCTACCTGCCTCCTCTAACCACTAGGCTACCTGCCTCCTCTAACCACTAGGCTACCTGCCTCCTCTAACCACTAGACTACCTGCCTCCTCTAACCACTAGGCTACCTGCCTCCTCTAACCACTAGGCTACCTGCCTCCTCTAACCACTAGGCTACCTGCCTCCTCCTCTAACCACTAGGCTACCCTCCTCCTCTAACCACTAGACTACCTGCCTCCTCTAACCACTAGGCTACCTGCCTCCTCCTCTAACCACTAGGCTACTTGCCTCCTCTAACCACTAGGCTACCTGCCTCCTCCTCTAACCACTAGGCTACCTGCCTCCTCCTCTAACCACTAGGCTACCCGCCTCCTCTAACCACTAGGCTACCCGCCTCCTCTAACCACTAGGCTACCTGCCTCCTCTAACCACTAGGCTACCTGCCTCCTCTAACCACTAGGCTACCTGCCTCCTCTAACCACTAGGCTACCTGCCTCCTCTAACCACTAGGCTACCTGCCTCCTCTAACCACTAGGCTACCCGCCTCCTCTAACCACTAGGCTACCTGCCTCCTCTAACCACTAGGCTACCTGCCTCCTCCTCTAACCACTAGGCTACCTGCCTCCTCCTCTAACCACTAGGCTACCTGTCTCCTCCTCTAACCACTAGGCTACCTGCCTCCTCCTCTAACCACTAGGCTACCTGCCTCCTCCTCTAACCACTAGGCTACCTGCCTCCTCCTCTAACCACTAGGCTACCTGCCTCCTCCTCTAACCACTAGGCCACCTGCCTCCTCCTCTAACCACTAGGCTACCTGCCTCCTCCTCTAACCACTAGGCTACCTGCCTCCTCTAACCACCAGGCTACCTGCCTCCTCCTCTAACCACTAGGCTACCTGCCTCCTCCTCTAACCACTAGGCTACCTGCCTCCTCCTCTAACCACTAGGCTACCTGCCTCCTCCTCTAACCACTAGGCTACCTGCCTCCTCCTCTAACCACTAGGTTACCTGCCTCCTCCTCTAACCACAAGGCTACCTGCCTCCTCCTCTAACCACTAGGCTACCTGCCTCCTCTAACCACTAGGCTACCTGCCTCCTCCTCTAACCACTAGGCTACCTGCCTCCTCCTCTAACCACTAGGCTACCTGCCTCCTCTAACCACTAGGCTACCTGCCTCCTCCTCTAACCACTAGGTTACCTGCCTCCTCCTCTAACCACAAGGCTACCTGCCTCCTCCTCTAACCACTAGGCTACCTGCCTCCTCTAACCACTAGGCTACCTGCCTCCTCCTCTAACCACTAGGCTACCTGCCTCCTCCTCTAACCACTAGGCTACCTGCCTCCTCCTCTAACCACTAGGCTACCCGCCTCCTCTAACCACTAGGCTACCTGCCTCCTCCTCTAACCACTAGGCTACCCTCCTCCTCTAACCACTAGGCTACCTGCCTCCTCCTCTAACCACTAGGCTACCTGCCTCCTCTAACCACTAGGTTACCTGCCTCCTCCTCTAACCACTAGGCTACCTGCCTCCTCCTCTAACCACTAGGCTACCTGCCTCCTCTAACCACTAGGCTACCTGCCTCCTCTAACCACTAGGCTACCTGCCTCCTCCTCTAACCACTAGGCTACCTGCCTCCTCCTCTAACCACTAGGCTACCTGCCTCCTCCTCTAACCACTAGGCTACCTGCCTCCTCTAACCACTAGGCTACCTGCCTCCTCCTCTAACCACTAGGCTACCTGCCTCCTCCTCTAACCACTAGGCTACCTGCCTCCTCCTCTAACCACTAGGCTACCTGCCTCCTCCTCTAACCACTAGGCTACCCGCCTCCTCCTCTAACCACCAGCCTCCCCTGCTGCCCCATTACTTTAATTATCTTTGTGTTTATTTATTGAGGTGCTTCGTTTTCAGATGGTTTTGAAATGACGTCGAACTACTTTTTAAGAAGCTTTTGTTAATCGTTGTTTGAATAATTGGCGAGCGAGCGTTGCCCCCTTTTTTCTCATTGTTTTGGTTGCTCATCAACTCACTTTTGTTGACCCCCCCCCTTCCCATTTCAGTCCTAATTACTTTCAGCGACATTTTAATTATAAGAAAAGTGTGTGTGCATTGTTTTATTTTTATTTTTGTAATTTTTTTTTTTTTACAATTCTTCCAAAGAATAATCGCAGGTGGAATATTTTAGGCCTCCCTGAAATTAACCTTCTTTAGTTTTTTACGTCTGTCCCCTGTAATAATATCGTTTGAATAGCCCCCTGCTTTACATAATTTACCTGTCACGATAATACCACTTTACATCATTGAACTATCACGATAATACACTTTACATCATTTTCCTATCACGATAATACGCTTTACATCATTTACCTATCACGATAATACCACTTTACATCATTTACCTATCACGATAATACACTTTACATCATTTACCTGTCACGATAATACCACTTTACATCATTTACCTATCACGATAACGCACTTTACATCATTTAACTATCACGATAATACGCTTTACATCATTTACCTGTCACGATAATACGCTTTACATCATTTAACTATCACGATAATACCACTTTACAATAATACCACTTTACATCATTTACCTATCACGATAATACCGCTTTACATCATTTACCTATCACGATAATACGCTTTACATCATTTACCTATCACGATAATACGCTTTACATCATTTACCTGTCACGATAATACACTTTACAGCATTTACCTATCACGATAATACCACTTTACATCATTTACCTATCACGATAATACCACTTTACATCATTTACCTATCACGATAATACCACTTTACATAATTTACCTATCACGATAATACGCTTTACATCATTTACCTATCACAATAATACCACTTTACCTATCACGATAATACCACATTACAATAATACCCTTTACATCATTTACCTATCACAATAATACACTTTACAATAATACCACTTTACATCATTTACCTACCACAATAATACACTTTACAATAATACCACTTTACATCATTTACCTATCACAATAATACACTTTACAATAATACCACTTTACATCATTTACCTATCACAATAATACACTTTACAATAATACCACTTTACATCATTTACCTATCACGATAATACGCTTTACATCATTGAACTATCGCGATAATACCACTTTACATCATTGAACTATCACGATACATTAACACGATAGTGTCAACATCACGACCCACTGGAGAGGTCTGATGGTCACCTGATCAGGAAATATCCCTCACATCCTTCATGACCTTTACACCCTGATGGTGACGAGGCTGTTTATCCCTGCGGTGTGTTTCGTCTTTTAATGCTTTATTTAAAGTGCATCTCGACGTCACAAGAATAAAACATTTTAAAACATTACAAACAAGATTTCGTAGAAGACAGAATAAAAAAAATCATTGAATAATAAAAAAAAAGACACATTTATAATGTATTTTGTTTTACTCTCCAGATCAACCTGGGTCTGTGGGACACGGCAGGAAATGACACGTTCAGACAGATCCGTCCGATGTCCTATAAGCAGGCGGATGTGGTCCTGATCTGCTACTCCGTGGCCAACGCCGCCTCCCTCGCCAACGTCAAGCACAAGTGGCTGGTAGAGGTACGGGACTACCTTTTCTACTCTCTGAATAGATCCTTCTGGAAGTGTTGTGTGTGTGTTTTTATTGGATAGAGAGAGAGGTGAAAGGTCGGGGGAGAGAGAGAGAGAGAGAGAGAGAGCAGCGGGACGGATTCCAACCCAGCGCTACGTAGAACACGATCTCCCCCGAGGCAGCAGCAGCTTACACCGCTAGACCAAATAAAAAATAAATAAATAAAAAATAACATTTTATATTCTTACAGACACGTCTGAAATAATCATTGAGTCGATTCAGGAAGTAGACACCAGATCAGTAGTGATCGGATTCCATTTTTCTTCTCTCAGTGAGAAGAAATTGGAATTAGAATTTCAGTTTACTTCCTGAGTTAATTGAAATGGAATTCAGCCCAACTCTGGCTTCATATTGTGTATCCAATACATGTTTAAAACTATTTGACTATAACAAAATGGTTTTAAAAAAAAAAAACATTTTTAATGTCATTTGTAGGTGCGTGAGAATCTTCCTCGTGTTCCGGTTCTGGTGGTGGCGACTCAGACGGACCAGCGTGACACCGGGCCTTACCGCGCCTCCTGCTCCTCCGCCGCCGAGGGCAAACGCCTCGCCCAGGACGTACGGGCCAAGGGGTACCTGGAGTGCTCGTCGCTAAGCAACCGCGGCGTGCAGCAGGTGTTCGAGTGTGCGGTGCGGACGGCGGTGAACCAGGCCAGGAAACGGACGCGTCCGCGGATGTTTGATATCAACAGCTGCACGGTGTTTTGACCTTTGACCTTTGACCTCAAAAAACCTTTGGGACCTCCTAGGGTTGGGGTTTGGTGATCGGTGGATACCCGAAGCCTCTAGCGACTGCTCTAGGATCAGGACTCGGGGCCCAGTGGCGACTCCGACTTGGACTCAACACCGGGGACTTGGGACCGGACTGGCGGCTTAGTGACTGGACTACATCACTGTATCTGACTTGAACTATTCGAATGTTCTGTCTGACCCAGGACCTGTGGTTTTTTTGGGGGGGGGGAAACTCTTGAACTATTCGAAGTTCTGTCTGTGCCGTAAGACAGTAAACCTCCCAATGTGTCATTTTGACCTCTAACCTTTTGATGACTGGACACGCGGATCTGTAAACGACCCTCCGTAAAGGGGGGGGGGGGGGGGCCCAAAACACCGCCAAAATGGGAAATCGTTTTTTTAACAACCTGGGCCTGTGTTCACAAAGCGTCTCGGACTCGGGAGTGCTGATCTAGAGTCAGTTTCACTTTCTAGGTCATAATTTCTAGATCATAATTTCTCTAGGTCGTAATTTCTCTAGGTCATAATTTCTCTAGGTCATCATGAATCGGATTACATCGATCTGAACTCCTATTCTGAGACGCTTTATGAATACAGGCCATGGAAGCACAGACGGTCTGTGTGAGTTTGAAAATCACGAACTCTCAAACTGTTTTTTTTTTCTTTCTTCTTTCTTCTTCTGTTGTTTTGATGTCTGTTATTCGATAGATTTAGAGGAGGGTTTCTAGAGATTTCAGTCAATAACGTCACCAGAGAGTTATAGGTTGTTCGTTATGATGAAACAGACGATCAGGTATTTTAGATCGGACGGTAAACAGAGACGATCAGGTATTTTAGATCGGACGGTAAACAGAGACGATCAGGTATTTTAGATGGGATGGTAAACAGAGACGATCAGGTATTTTAGATCGGATGGTAAACAGAGACGATCAGGTATTTTAGATGGGATGGTAAACAGAGACGATCAGGTATTTTAGATGGCATGGTAAACAGAGACGATCAGGTATTTTAGATCGGACGGTAAACAGAGACGATCAGGTATTTTAGATCGGACGGTAAACAGAGACGATCAGGTATTTTAGATGGTAAACAGAGACGATCAGGTATTTTAGATGGTAAACAGAGACGATCAGGTATTTAGATGGGATGGTAAACAGAGACGATCAGGTATTTTAGATGGGATGGTAAACAGAGACGATCAGGTATTTTAGATCGGACGGTAAACAGAGACGATCAGGTATTTTGGACGGTAAACAGAGACGATCAGGTATTTTAGATCGGACGGTAAAATTGTCCGCTTCCAGGAAGACGTTGGAAACTTTTTTTTAAATTTATATCCTTGACAAGTTATTTTTATTGTTATTGTTTTATTTCAGGTTAAAATTGAAGTAAACAATACAAGTTGACATCGACTATTTCCGTTCTCCGTCTATAGATGTTGAAAGTGATCCTTTTGGAAAGGTATTCCAGCTTGTGATTTGTCTGTTCCCTTTGTGTTAAAGAAATGTTGCCAACCACTTAAAGTGCCTGTAACATAATTCATGAATAAACGAACGACCTTCCACCTGTCAATTCTACTTAGAAATCAGAATATTAAAAAAATATATATCTTTGTTTTGCCGTAATAACTAGGAGTAGGAAAACCGATGTGTTTAAAAAAAAAAAAAAAGTACTGGTTAGTACTGACACATGAATATCTCACACACACACACACACACACACACACACACACACACACACACACACACACACACACACACACACACACACACACAGGATGAGGGATGATGACTGTGTTGTGTTGTGGTGAGGTGAAGGTTGAGATCAGAGATATGACCGCAGCAGCTTTAGTTGGCAGTTAGTAACAGTCTCTAGAGCTCTGTAACATTAACCCTGACAGTCAGTAACAGTCTCTAGAGCTCTGTAACAATAACCCTGACAGTAACAGTCTCTGGAGCTCTGTAACATTAACCCTGACAGTAACAGTCTCTAGAGCTCTGTAACATTAACCCTGACAGTAACAGTCTCTGGAGCTCTGTAACATTAACCCTGACAGTAACAGTCTCTAGAGCTCTGTAACATTAACCCTGACAGTCAGTAACAGTCTCTAGAGCTCTGTAACATTAACCCTGACAGTAACAGTCTCTGGAGCTCTGTAACATTAACCCTGACAGTAACAGTCTCTAGAGCTCTGTAACATTAACCCTGACAGTCAGTAACAGTCTCTAGAGCTCTGTAACATTAACCCTGACAGTCAGTAACAGTCTCTAGAGCTCTGTAACATTAACCCTGACAGTAACAGTCTCTAGAGCTCTGTAACATTAACCCTGACAGTAACAGTCTCTGGAGCTCTGTAACATTAACCCTGACAGTAACAGTCTCTAGAGCTCTGTAACATTAACCCTGACAGTAACAGTCTCTAGAGCTCTGTAACATTAACCCTGACAGTAACAGTCTCTAGAGCTCTGTAACATTAACCCTGACAGTAACAGTCTCTAGAGCTCTGGAACATTATCCCTGACAGTAACAGTCTGTAGAGCTCTGTAACATTAACCCTGACAGTAACAGTCTCTAGAGCTCTGTAACATTAACCCTGACAGTCAGTAACAGTCTCTAGAGCTCTGTAACATTAACCCTGACAGTAACAGTCTCTGGAGCTCTGTAACATTAACCCTGACAGTAACAGTCTCTGGAGCTCTGTAACATTAACCCTGACAGTAACAGTCTCTAGAGCTCTGTAACATTAACCCTGACAGTAACAGTCTCTAGAGCTCTGTAACATTAACCCTGACAGTAACAGTCTCTAGAGCTCTGTAACATTAACCCTGACAGTCAGTAACAGTCTCTAGAGCTCTGTAACATTAACCCTGACAGTCAGTAACAGTCTCTAGAGCTCTGTAACATTAACCCTGACAGTCAGTAACAGTCTCTAGAGCTCTGTAACATTAACCCTGACAGTCAGTAACAGTCTCTAGAGCTCTGTAACATTAACCCTGACAGTAACAGTCTCTAGAGCTCTGTAACATTAACCCTGACAGTAACAGTCTCTAGAGCTCTGTAACATTAACCCTGACAGTAACAGTCTGTATCTTTACCTCTTTATCACTGACAGTAGTTTTTTGTTAGTAGTCAGTTACAACAGTTAGGGCTGGTTTCCCAGACACAGATGAAGCCTGATCCACGACTTAAAAGCTTTCTGAATGGAGACTAACTGATACCTGTCGATCAATACCCTGACTGATATGTTATTATGTAACAGGTACATGTCGATCAATACCCTGACTGATATATTAGATCAATACACTGACTGTAAATCACTCTGGATTAGAGTGTAATACGGGAAACCAGTCCCTCAGCCTCTCTACCTCTGTAACACCAATATTATACTACTACTACTATATAGTCTGTAATATTGGAAACCAGTCCCTCAGCCTCTCTACCTCTGTAACACCAATATTATACTACTACTACTATATAGTCTGTAATACGGGAAACCAGTCCCTCAGCCTCTCTACCTCTGTAACACCAATATTATACTACTACTACTATATAGTCTGTAATACAGGAAACCAGTCCCTCAGCCTCTCTACCTCTGTAACACCAATATTATACTACTACTACTATATAGTCTGTAATACGGGAAACCAGTCCCCCAGCCTCTCTACCTCTGTAACACCAATATTATACTACTACTACTATATAGTCTGTAATACGGGAAACCAGTCCCTCAGCCTCTCTACCTCTGTAACACCAATATTATACTACTACTACTATATAGTCTGTAATACGGGAAACCAGTCCCTCAGCCTCTCTACCTCTGTAACACCAATATTATACTACTACTACTATATAGTCTGTAATACGAGAAACCAGTCCCTCAGCCTCTCTACCTCTGTAACACCAATATTATACTACTACTACTATATAGTCTGTAATACGGGAAACCAGTCCCTCAGCCTCTCTACCTCTTTAACACCAATATTATACTACTACTACTATATAGTCTGTAATACGGGAAACCAGTCCCTCAGCCTCTCTACCTCTGTAACACCAATATTATACTACTACTACTATATAGTCTGTAATACGGGAAACCAGTCCCTCAGCCTCTCTACCTCTGTAACACCAATATTATACTACTACTACTACTATATAGTCTGTAATACGGGAAACCAGTCCCTCAGCCTCTCTACCTCTGTAACACCAATATTATACTACTACTACTACTATATAGTCTGTAATACGGGAAACCAGTCCCTCAGCCTCTCTACCTCTGTAACACCAATATTATACTACTACTACTACTATATAGTCTGTAATACGGGAAACCAGTCCCTCAGCCTCTCTACCTCTGTAACACCAATATTATACTACTACTACTATATAGTCTGTAATACGGGAAACCAGTCCCTCAGCCTCTCTACCTCTGTAACACCAATATTATACTACTACTACTATATAGTCTGTAATACGGGAAACCAGTCCCTCAGCCTCTCTACCTCTGTAACACCAATATTATACTACTACTACTATATAGTCTGTAATACGGGAAACCAGTCCCTCAGCCTCTCTACCTCTGTAACACCAATATTGTACTACTACTACTATATAGTCTGTAATACGGGAAACCAGTCCCTCAGCCTCTCTACCTCTGTAACACCAATATTATACTACTACTACTATATAGTCTGTAATACGGGAAACCAGTCCCTCAGCCTCTCTACCTCTGTAACACCAATATTATACTACTACTACTATATAGTCTGTAATACGGGAAACCAGTCCCTCAGCCTCTCTACCTCTGTAACACCAATATTATACTACTACTACTACTATATAGTCTGTAATACGGGAAACCAGTCCCTCAGCCTCTCTACCTCTGTAACAATATTTTAACGTGGCTTCAAACTACAAAACTCAGACTGTTTAAGTCTGTTTTTGGAGTCGTGAAAAGCTGTTGCTCTGTGTGGTCACACTGATCTCTACAGAGCTACGCTTTCGAATGCTTCTCTCCTACAACCCCGTCACATGAAACCATCTCTCTCTCTCTCTCTCTCTCTCTCCCCCTCTCTCTCTCTCTCTCTCTCTCTCTCTCCCTCTCTCTCTCTCTCTCTCTCTCTCTCTCTCTCTCTCTCCTCTCCCCCCTCCCTCCCCCTCTCCCCTCCCTCTCCTCTACCCCTCCCCCCTCTCCTCTCCTCTCTCCTCTCCTCACCCCCCTCTCTCTCCCCCTCTCCCCTCCCACTCTCCCCTCTCCTCTCCCCCCTCTCCTCTCCCCCCTCCCTCTCCTCTCCTCTCCCCCTCCCTCTCCTCTCCTCACCCCCCTCCCCTCTCCCCCCTCTCCTCTCCTCTCCTCTCCTCTCCTCCCCCCTCCCTCTCCCCTCCCTCTACCCCCCCTCCCTCTCCCCCCTCCCTCCCCTCTACCACCCTCTCCTCCTCCCTCCCTCTCTCTCTCTCCTCTCCCCCCTCCCTCCCCTCTCCCCTCCCTCTCCTCTACCCCTCCCCCTCTCCTCTCTCCCCCTGTCTGTCTCTCTCTCTTTCCTCCCTCACCCCCCTCTCCTCTCCTCTCCCCTCCCTCTCCCCTCCCACTCTCCCCTCTCCTCTCCCCCCCTCTCCTCTCCCCCCTCCCTCTCCTCTCCTCTCCTCTCCTCTCCTCTCCTCTCCTCTCCTCTCCTCTCCCCTCCCTCTCCTCTCCTCTCCTCACCCCCCTCCCCTCTCCCCCCTCTCCTCTCCTCTCCTCCCCCCTCCCTCTCCCCTCCCTCTACCCCCCTCCCTCCCTCTCCCCCCTCCCTCCCCTCTACCCCCCTCTCCTCTCCCCTCCCTCCCTCTCTCCTCTCCTCACCCCCCTCCACCTCCCCCAGCAGCAGGAAGCACCTGTTTTATCATCTCTTCACCACAGAAACTCAGTGACACACTGAAGCCTCTCACAGCAGTTTGTACTATGACAGGTCCTGTCTACATAGTGGTTAGTTACATATAGTATTATATACATATAGTATTATATACCTATAGTATTATATACATATAGTATTATATACCTATAGAATTATATACATATAGTATTATATACCTATAGAACTATATACATATAGTATTATATACCTATAGTATTATATACCTATAGTATTATATACCTATAGTATTATATACATATAGTATTATATACCTATAGAATTATATACATATAGTATTATATACCTATAGTATTATATACCTATAGTATTATATACCTATAGTATTATATACCTTAACTCAGTGACACACTGAAGCCTCTCACAGCAGTTTGTACTTAGTGGTTAGTTACATATAGTAGTATTATATATTATACAATATTATTTAGCTTAATAGTATTATATAGTATTTATTTAGTATTATATACAGGGGTGGAAAAAGTACTAAAATTAGTAAAAGTAAAGATACTTTAATAGAAAATGACTCCAGTAAAAGTGAAAGTCACCCGGTAAAATACTACTTGAGTTAAAGTCTAAAAAATATTGTAATGGCTGTCTTCGTAATGAGACCAAGGTGGCCTAACCAAAATAGATAACAAAAAAAAACCCTCTCTATGGCCAGGGCATTACAGTACCCCCCCCCAAAGGTGTGGACTCCGGCCGCAAAATCTGAATCTGAAGGGGAGGGTCTGGGTGGGGGTGGGCCCTCCCACGGCGGCGGCTCGGGTGCGGGACGTGGACCCCGCTCCACCCTTGGCTTAGCCCACTAAGGTGGCCCCCCTAGCTGTGCCGGAGGACTGGCGGGCAGCTCTGGCGGCTCCGGACTGGCGGGCGGCTCTGGCGGCTCCGGACTGGCGGGCGGCTCTGGCGGCTCTGGCCCAGGATTCACCAGGCTGGGGAGACATGTAGGAGGCCTGGCTCTGGGCGCAGGCACAGGACTTACCAGGCTGGAGAGACCCCCTGGAGGCCTGGTCCTGGGAGGAGGCACAGGATAAACCAGGCTGTGGGGGAGCACTGGAGTTCTGGTGCGTAGAAAAATAAACATAGAACGCCCACCCATGTAACACCCTGGCCTAACCAAAAATAGATTAACAAAAAAAAAAAAACCTCTCTATGGCCAGGGCGTTACAAGTATTTGGTTTTAAATATACTGAAGTACCAAAAGTAAAGGGATTTGTCACAATCGTCGTAGTGAGTGGACCAAAACGCAGCGGGTATATACGTACGCTCATCTTCTTTTATTGAAGAAAACAAAAAACAAATAACACTTATACAACAAACAAACAAACGATGAAAAAACAGTCCTGTAAGGTTCACTGACAACACACGGAGACAACTACCCACCAAAACCCCATGGGGGAAAAAAACACCCCTACTAAATAGGACCTTCAATTGGAGGCAACGAGGAACAGCTGCCTCCAATTGAAGGTCAACCCAAGAAAACTTAAACATAGAAATAGACACACTAGAATAAACATAGAAATATGCTAACATAGAACATAAACCAAAAACCCCCGAACCACATAAAACAAACCCCCCCCCCCCCCCCCCCCCTGCCACGCCCTGACCAAACTACAATAACAAATAACCCCCTTTACTGGTCAGGACGTGACAGGAATTGCTAAAATATAGTTAAGTACTAAAAGTAAAAGTATGAATAATTTCAAATTCCTTATAGGAAGCAAACCAGATGGCACAATCTTTTTTGTTTTTTAAATTTACGGATAGCCAGGGGCACACTCCAACACTCAGACATTATTAACAAAGGAAGCATTTGAGTTTAGTGAGTCCTCCAGATCAGAGGCAGTAGGGATGACCAGGGATGTTCTCTGTTTAGTGAGTCCTCCAGATCAGAGGCAGTAGGGACGACCAGGGATGTTCTCTGTTTAGTGAGTCCGTCCAGATCAGAGGCAGTAGGGATGACCAGGGATGTTCTCTGTTTAGTGAGTCCTCCAGATCAGAGGCAGTAGGGATGACCAGGGATGTTCTCTGTTTAGTGAGTCCTCCAGATCAGAGGCAGTAGGGATGACCAGGGATGTTCTCTGTTTAGTGAGTCCTCCAGATCAGAGGCAGTAGGGATGACCAGGGATGTTCTCTGTTTAGTGAGTCCGTCAGATCAGAGGCAGTAGAGATGACCAGGGATGTTCTCTGTTTAGTGAGTCCTCCAGATCAGAGGCAGTAGGGATGACCAGGGATGTTCTCTGTTTAGTGAGTCCTCCAGATCAGAGGCAGTAGAGATGACCAGGGATGTTCTCTGTTTAGTGAGTCCTCCAGATCAGAGGCAGTAGGGATAACCAGGGATGTTCTCTGTTTAGTGAGTCCTCCAGATCAGAGGCAGTAGGGATGACCAGGGATGTTCTCTGTTTAGTGAGTCCTCCAGATCAGAGGCAGTAGAGATGACCAGGGATGTTCTCTGTTTAGTGAGTCCTCCAGATCAGAGGCAGTAGGGATGACCAGGGATGATCTCTGTTTAGTGAGTCCTCCAGATCAGAGGCAGTAGGGATGACCAGGGATGTTCTCTGTTTAGTGAGTCCTCCAGATCAGAGGCAGTAGGCACGACCAGGGATGTTCTCTGTTTAGTGAGTCCTCCAGATCAGAGGCAGTAGAGATGACCAGGGATGTTCTCTGTTTAGTGAGTCCTCCAGATCAGAGGCAGTAGGGATGACCAGGGATGTTCTCTGTTTAGTGAGTCCTCCAGATCAGAGGCAGTAGGGATGACCAGGGATGTTCTCTGTTTAGTGAGTCCTCCAGATCAGAGGCAGTAGGGATGACCAGGGATGTTCTCTGTTTAGTGAGTCCACCAGATCAGAGGCAGTAGGGATGACCAGGATGTTCTCTTGATAAGTGCGTGAATTGGACCATTTTCCTGTCCTGCTAAGCATTCAAAATATAACGAGCACTTTTGGTTGTCAGGAAACATTTATGGAGTAAAAAGTACAATATTTTCTTTAGGAATGTAGTGAAGTAAAAGTTGTCAAAAATATGAATAGTTAAGTAATGTACAGATACACCGAAAAAACGACTTAAGTAAAAAATACTTTAAAGTACTACTTAAGTACTTTACAACACTGATTATATACCTTACCAAAAGTATTATATACTATTATAAACTTTACCAACAGTATTATATATTATATTGTATTATAAACCTTACCAACAGTATTATATATTGTACAGTATTATATATTATATAGTATTATATATACCTTACCAACAGTATTCTATACTATATTCCTTACATACAGTATTATATATTGTACAGTATTATATCTTATATAGTATTATATATACCTTACCAACAGTATTCTATACTATATTCCTTACATACAGTATTATATATTGTACAGTATTATATATTATATAGTATTATATATACCTTACCAACAGTATTCTATACTATATTCCTTACATACAGTATTATATATTGTACAGTATTATATCTTATATAGTATTATATATACCTTACCAACAGTATTCTATACTATATTCCTTACATACAGTATTATATATTGTACAGTATTATATATTATATAGTATTATATATACCTTACCAACAGTATTCTATACTATATTCCTTACATACAGTATTATATATTGTACAGTATTATATATTATATAGTATTATATATACCTTACCAACAGTATTGTATACTATATTCCTTACATACAGTATTATATATTGTACAGTATTATATATTATATAGTATTATATATACCTTACCAACAGTATTCTATACTATATTCCTTACATACAGTATTATATATTGTACAGTATTATATATTATATAGTATTATATATACCTTACCAACAGTATTCTATACTATATTCCTTACATACAGTATTATATATTGTACAGTATTATATATTATATAGTATTATATATACCTTACCAACAGTATTCTATACTATATTCCTTACATACAGTATTATATATTGTACAGTATTATATCTTATATAGTATTATATATACCTTACCAACAGTATTCTATACTATATTCCTTACATACAGTATTATATATTGTACAGTATTATATCTTATATAGTATTATATATACCTTACCAACAGTATTCTATACTATATTCCTTACATACAGTATTATATATTGTACAGTATTATATATTATATAGTATTATATATACCTTACCAACAGTATTCTATACTATATTCCTTACATACAGTATTATATATTGTACAGTATTATATCTTATATAGTATTATATATACCTTACCAACAGTATTCTATACTATATTCCTTACATACAGTATTATATATTGTACAGTATTATATATTATATAGTATTATATATACCTTACCAACAGTATTCTATACTATATTCCTTACCATACAGTATTATATATTGTACAGTATTATATATTATATAGTATTATATATACCTTACCAACAGTATTCTATACTATATTCCTTACATACAGTATTATATATTGTACAGTATTATATATTATATAGTATTATATATACCTTACCAACAGTATTCTATACTATATTCCTTACATACAGTATTATATATTGTACAGTATTATATATTATATAGTATTATATATATATACCTTACCAACAGTATTCTATATTATATTCCTTACCAACAGTATTATATATTACACAGTATTATATATTATATAGTATTATATATACCTTACCAACAGTATTCTATACTATATTCCTTACATACAGTATTATATATTGTACAGTATTATATATTATATAGTATTATATATACCTTACCAACAGTATTCTATACTATATTCCTTACATACAGTATTATATATTGTACAGTATTATATATTATATAGTATTATATATACCTTACCAACAGTATTCTATACTATATTCCTTACATACAGTATTATATATTGTACAGTATTATATATTATATAGTATTATATATACCTTACCAACAGTATTCTATACTATATTCCTTACATACAGTATTATATATTGTACAGTATTATATCTTATATAGTATTATATATACCTTACCAACAGTATTCTATACTATATTCCTTACATACAGTATTATATATTGTACAGTATTATATCTTATATAGTATTATATATACCTTACCAACAGTATTCTATACTATATTCCTTACATACAGTATTATATATTGTACAGTATTATATCTTATATAGTATTATATATACCTTACCAACAGTATTCTATACTATATTCCTTACATACAGTATTATATATTGTACAGTATTATATCTTATATAGTATTATATATACCTTACCAACAGTATTCTATACTATATTCCTTACATACAGTATTATATATTGTACAGTATTATATCTTATATAGTATTATATATACCTTACCAACAGTATTCTATACTATATTCCTTACATACAGTATTATATATTGTACAGTATTATATAGGTGCAGTTGATTCAGCAGCCCCAGTGCCGAGAAGGCGAAGTGTTCCCACGTTGAACCATTTCATCTGCCTGAAGCTAGAACTCCGCCAACCCGGCATGGCCCAGAGAGCAAATCAAATGCACCTACAGGTCTACACCTGGCTAATCAGAGAGCTCAGATCCACCGCGTCTGCACAGTTTCCTCCAGCTGTAATAAAATAAAATAAAATAAATAAAAAACACAGCAAAGAGAGCTGCTGTTTTTATGACTAACTTCATGTTTAAGTTGTTATTCAACACTTTCAACACTTTTATATAAGTGTTAGGGTTGAAACTGACTATTTGAATATATAACCTTTATAATATACTGGGGAAGCTGTGCTACAATATTAAGTATATGAACTGCGAGTAAATCAACTGAAGACAAGAAGAACTACAACCGGCAACAGGAAGTGCGTCACGACGCTGGTTATCAGCCTGGACGCCGACGACAGGACGAGCAAGTTTAAACCACGCTCCTCGTCCCTCGGACAGGCGCGGCATTGAGCGGGAACTATCTCTGTCAGAGTATATAAGAGAGAACAATAGGATGTGTCGTTCTCTTCTCTGTTTTACCCTGCGAGGTAAAACAGCGAGACCGTATATATATACGAACAACCCATTTACCACACACGTGTTTGCATTAATTAAAGTACAGCGAAATCAGAAGTTACTATGTGCTGACTATTTTGTTCTGATACCAGAAACGAACTGTTGCAACACTTTTATATAAGCCATAAAAATGCGCGTTTCTCCCTACTCCGCTACAAACAGCATCGTTGAGTTTAGTAAAAGTGTTTCCGATAAGGTTGCGTTGTTATTATTAGCGGTCTTGTCTTTAATAGCGAGGAATATTTCACTTTCTCTGGTCATTGAAGTAACGACATGAATTTGGTGCATGAGGCTGAAGGAATGCAGTGCTACTTGAGTTTCACCATCAACTGTCCTCCCTTTTCTCAGCTGAGAGGGGGAGGGGAGAGAGAGGAGAGGGAGGGAGGGGAGAGGGAGGGAGAGGGACGGTGAGTCAGGTGTGAGGGAGATAGGGGAGAGAGAGAGGGCGGGAGGGAGGGGAGAGGGAGAGAGGGAGGAGAGGAAAGAGACAGTGAGTCAGGTGTGAGGGAGATAGGGGAGAGAGAGAGAGGGAGGGAGGGAGGGGAGAGGGAGGAGAGGAGAGGGACAGTGAGTCAGGTGAGAGGCAGCCTCTCCACTGCTCCCTCCTTCCCCTCAGACTGACCATCAGCTGCAGACCATCAGTCCAGTAAAAAACGACTAAGCTAATTATTATGCTCCCTCTCACAGTTAATACAACAGTAACCAGTGGCATCACACACCTACAGTACCAGTCTAAAGTTTGGACACACCTACAGTACCAGTCTAAAGTTTGGACACACCTACAGTACCAGTCTAAAGTTTGGACACACCTACAGTACCAGTCTAAAGTTTGGACACACCTACAGTACCAGTCTAAAGTTTGGACACACCTACAGTACCAGTCTAAAGTTTGGACACACCTACAGTACCAGTCTAAAGTTTGGACACACCTACAGTACCAGTCTAAAGTTTGGACACACCTACAGTACCAGTCTAAAGTTTGGACACACCTACAGTACCAGTCTAAAGTTTGGACACACCTACAGTACCAGTCTAAAGTTTGGACACACCTACTCATACAATGGTTTTTCTTTATTATGACAAAACTATGAAATAACACATATGGAATCATGTAGTAACCAAAAAAAGGGTTAAACGAATCAAAATATATTTTTTATATTTGAGATACTTCATAGTAGCCACCCTTTGCCTTGATGACAGCGTTGCACACTCTTGGCATTCTCTCAACCAGCTTCATGAGGTAGTCACCTGGAATGCATTTCCATTAACAGGTGTGCCTAGTGAAAAGTTCATTTGTGGAATTTCTTTCCTTCTTAATGCGTTTCAGCCAATCAGTTGTGTTGTGACAAGGTAGGGGGGGTGGGGGGGGGGGGGTATACAGAAGACAGTCCTATTTGGTAAAAGACCAAGTCCATATTATGGCAAGAACAGCTCAAATAAGCAAAGAGAAGCAACAGTCCATCATTACTTTAAGACATGAAGGTCAGTCAATCCGGAAAATGTCAAGAACTTTGAAAGTTTCTTCAAGTGCAGTTGCAAAAACCATCAAGCGCTATGATGAAACTGGCTCTCATGAGGACCGCCACAGGAAAGGAAGACCCAGAGTTACCTCTGCTGCAGAGGATAAGTTCATTAGAGTTACCAGCCTCAGAAATTGCAGCCCAGATAAATGTTTCACAAAGTTCAAGTAACAGACACAGCTCAACATCAACTGTTCAGAGGAGACTGCGTGAATCAGGCCTTCACGGTCAAATTGCTGCAAACAAACCACTACAAAAGGACACCAATAAAAAGAGACTTGCTTAGGCCAAGAAACACGAGCAATGGACATTAGACCGATGGAAATCTGTCCTTTAGTCTGATGAGTCCAAATTTGAGATTTTTGGTTCCAACCGCCGTGTCTGTGAGACACAGAGTAGGTGAACGGATGATCTCTGCATGTGTATTTCCCAACATGAAGCATGGAGGAGGAGGTGTGATGGTGTGGAGGTGCTTTGCTGGTGACACTATCTGTGATTTATTTAGAATTCAAGGCACACTTAACCAGCATGGCTACCACAGCATTCTGCAGCGATACACCATCCCATCTGATTTGCGCTTAGTGGGACTAACATTTGTTTTTCAACAGGACAATGACCCAACACAACTCCAGGCTGTGTAAGGGCTATTTTACCAAGAAGGAGAGTGATGGAGTGCTGCATCAGATGACCTGGCCTCCACAATCACCCAACCTCAACACAATTGAGATGTTTTGGGATGAGTTGGACCGCAGAGTTAAGGAAAAGCAGCCAACAAGTGCTCAGCATATGTGGGAACTCCTTCAAGACTGTTGGAAAAGTATTCCAGGTGAAGCTGGTTGAGAGAATGCCAAGAGTGTGCAAAGCTGTCATCAAGGCAAAGGGTGGCTACTTTGAAGAACTTAAAATATCAAATATATTTTGATTTGTTTTACACTTTTTTTGGTTACTACATGATTCCATATGTGTTATTTCATAGTTTTGATGTCTTCACTATTATTCTACGATGTAGAAAATAGTAAAAATAAAGAAAAACCCTTGAATGAGTAGATGCCCAAACTTTGGACTAGTATTGTAAGTATTCAGACCCTTTACTCAGTACTTTGTTGAAGCATCATTGGCAGTGATTACAGCCTCAAGTCTTCTTGGGTATGACGCTACAAGCTTGGCACACCTGTATTTGGGGAGTTTCTCCCATTCTTCTCTGTAGATCCTCTCAAGCTCTGTCAGGTTGGATGGGGAGCGTCGCTGCACAGCTATTTTCAGGTCTCTCCAGAGATGTTCGATCGGATTCAAGTCCGGGCTCTGGCTGTGCCACTTAAGGACGTTCAGAGATTTGTCCCGAAGCCAGTCCTGCATTGTCTTGGCTGTGTGCTTAAGGTCATTGTCCTGTTGGAAGGTGAACCTTCACCCCAGTCTGAGGTCCTGAGCAGATCTGGAGCAGGTTTTCATCAAGGATCTCTTTGTACTTTGCTCCGTTCATCTTTCCCTCGATCCTGACTAGTCTCCCAGTCTCCGCCGCTGAAAAACATCCCCACAGCATGATGCTGCCACCACCATGCTTCACCGTAGGGATGGTGACAGGTTTCCTCCAGACGTGATGCTTGGCATTCAGGCCAAAGGAGTTTAATCTTGGTTTCATCAGACCAGAGAATTTTGTTTCTCATAGGCTTGAGAGTCCTTTAGGTGCCTTTTGGCAAACTCCAAGAGGGCTGTCATGTGCCTTTTTTTACAGAGGAGTGGCTTCCGTCCGGAGTCTGAATACTTTCCAAATGCACTGTATGTAGTGGTTTTTGACACCCGTGTTATCCTATGTGATCTAAGGGTTGTTCTCTGCCTGATTGACATCTGTCTCAGGGTGTGTGTGTGTGTGTGTGTAACACAGTAAGGCAGAGTGTGTGTGTGTGTGTCTTGGGGTGTGTGTGTGTTTCTTGGGGTGTGTATGGGCAGATAGATGTTCATGTATCTGGTTTCACCCTGTGTCCTTGTGCTACCTGATATCCCCAGCTCGTGTGTGTGTGTGTGTGTGTGTGTGTGTGTGTGTGTGTGTGTGTGTGTGTGTGTGTGTGTGTGTGTGTGTGTGTGTGTGTGTGTGTGTGTGTGAGAGATATCCTAGTTCCTGTTCCAGAGCTCACACGGGGGACAGTGACACAACGGAACAGAAAAATAACGACCAGCGGAACATCAAGACTCTAGAACACAATGTCTATGTTCTAGTGTTCTATCTTGAGTGTTCTATCTAGAGTGTTCTGTGCAGTGTTCTGTCTAGAGTGTTCTGTAGCTGGGCTGTGGATCACAATGGGACTCCGTAGAAGAGGATTGTAGCTAGGCCGTCTCTGTTATTTAACGAGTTTAATAATTAATCCGTTGGTTGGAGGCAGCAGGGCAACATGAAGACGGTGGTTCTACTGGTGTGGATCAGCTGCTGGATAAATGGTGAGAGAACCTCTATCATGGTGTTAATTAGTATTATAGATGGTGAGAGAACCTCTATCATGGTGTTAATTAGTATTATAGATGGTGAGAGAACCTCTATCATGGTGTTAATTAGTATTATAGATGGTGAGAGAACCTCTATCATGGTGTTAATTAGTATTATAGATGGTGAGAGAACCTCTATCATGGTGTTAATTAGTATTATAGATGGTGAGAGAACCTCTATCATGGTGTTAATTAGTATTATAGATGGTGAGAGAACCTCTATCATGGTGTTAATTAGTATTATAGATGGTGAGAGAACCTCTATCATGGTGTTAATTAGTATTATAGATGGTGAGATAACCTCTATCATGGTGTTAATTAGTATTATAGATGGTGAGATAACCTCTATCATGGTGTTAATTAGTATTATAGATGGTGAGAGAACCTCTATCATGGTGTTAATTAGTATTATAGATGGTGAGAGAACCTCTATCATGGTGTTAATTAGTATTATAGATGGTGATAGAACCTCTATCATGGTGTTAATTAGTATTATAGATAAATGGTGAGAGAACCTCTATCATGGTGTTAATTAGTATTATAGATGGTGAGATAACCTCTATCATGGTGTTAATTAGTATTATAGATAAATGGTGATAGAACCTCTATCATGGTGTTAATTAGTATTATAGATGGTGAGATAACCTCTATCATGGTGTTAATTAGTATTATAGATAAATGGTGAGATAACCTCTATCATGGTGTTAATTAGTATTATAGATGGTGAGAGAACCTCTATCATGGTGTTAATTAGTATTATAGATGGTGAGAGAACCTCTATCATGGTGTTAATTAGTATTATAGATGGTGAGAGAACCTCTATCATGGTGTTAATTAGTATTATAGATAAATGGTGAGAGAACCTCTATCATGTTGTTAATTAGTATTATAGATGGTGAGAGAACCTCTATCATGGTGTTAATTAGTATTATAGATAAATGGTGAGAGAACCTCTATCATGGTGTTAATTAGTATTATAGATGGTGAGAGAACCTCTATCATGGTGTTAATTAGTATTATAGATGGTGAGAGAACCTCTATCATGGTGTTAATTAGTATTATAGATAAATGGTGAGAGAACCTCTATCATGGTGTTAATTAGTATTATAGATGGTGATAGAACCTCTATCATGGTGTTAATTAGTATTATAGATAAATGGTGAGAGAACCTCTATCATGTTGTTAATTAGTATTATAGATGGTGAGAGAACCTCTATCATGGTGTTAATTAGTATTATAGATAAATGGTGAGAGAACCTCTATCATGTTGTTAATTAGTATTATAGATAAATGGTGATAGAACCTCTATCATGGTGTTAATTAGTATTATAGATGGTGAGAGAACCTCTATCATGGTGTTAATTAGTATTATAGATGGTGAGAGAACCTCTATCATGGTGTTAATTAGTATTATAGATGGTGATAGAACCTCTATCATGGTGTTAATTAGTATTATAGATGGTGAGAGAACCTCTATCATGGTGTTAATTAGTATTATAGATGGTGAGAGAACCTCTATCATGGTGTTAATTAGTATTATAGATGGTGAGATAACCTCTATCATGGTGTTAATTAGTATTATAGATGGTGAGAGAACCTCTATCATGTTGTTAATTAGTATTATAGATAAATGGTGAGAGAACCTCTATCATGGTGTTAATTAGTATTATAGATGGTGAGAGAACCTCTATCATGGTGTTAATTAGTATTATAGATAAATGGTGAGAGAACCTCTATCATGTTGTTAATTAGTATTATAGATGGTGAGAGAACCTCTATCATGGTGTTAATTAGTATTATAGATGGTGAGAGAACCTCTATCATGGTGTTAATTAGTATTATAGATGGTGAGAGAACCTCTATCATGGTGTTAATTAGTATTATAGATGGTGAGAGAACCTCTATCATGGTGTTAATTAGTATTATAGATAAATGGTGAGAGAACCTCTATCATGGTGTTAATTAGTATTATAGATGGTGATAGAACCTCTATCATGGTGTTAATTAGTATTATAGATGGTGAGAGAACCTCTATCATGGTGTTAATTAGTATTATAGATGGTGAGAGAACCTCTATCATGGTGTTAATTAGTATTATAGATGGTGATAGAACCTCTATCATGGTGTTAATTAGTATTATAGATGGTGAGAGAACCTCTATCATGGTGTTAATTAGTATTATAGATGGTGAGAGAACCTCTATCATGGTGTTAATTAGTATTATAGATGGTGAGAGAACCTCTATCATGGTGTTAATTAGTATTATAGATAAATGGTGAGAGAACCTCTATCATGGTGTTAATTAGTATTATAGATGGTGAGAGAACCTCTATCATGGTGTTAATTAGTATTATAGATGGTGAGAGAACCTCTATCATGGTGTTAATTAGTATTATAGATGGTGAGAGAACCTCTATCATGGTGTTAATTAGTATTATAGATGGTGATAGAACCTCTATCATGGTGTTAATTAGTATTATAGATGGTGAGAGAACCTCTATCATGGTGTTAATTAGTATTATAGATGGTGAGAGAACCTCTATCATGGTGTTAATTAGTATTATAGATAAATGGTGAGAGAACCTCTATCATGGTGTTAATTAGTATTATAAATGGTGAGAGAACCTCTATCATGGTGTTAATTAGTATTATAGATGGTGAGAGAACCTCTATCATGGTGTTAATTAGTATTATAGATAAATGGTGAGAGAACCTCTATCATGGTGTTAATTAGTATTATAGATGGTGAGAGAACCTCTATCATGTTGTTAATTAGTATTATAGATAAATGGTGAGAGAACCTCTATCATGGTGTTAATTAGTATTATAGATAAATGGTGAGAGAACCTCTATCATGTTGTTAATTAGTATTATAGATAAATGGTGAGAGTACCTCTATCATGGTGTTAATTAGTATTATAGATAAATGGTGAGAGAACCTCTATCATGTTGTTAATTAGTATTATAGATGGTGAGAGAACCTCTATCATGGTGTTAATTAGTATTATAGATGGTGATAGAACCTCTATCATGGTGTTAATTAGTATTATAGATAAATGGTGAGAGAACCTCTATCATGGTGTTAATTAGTATTATAGATAAATGGTGAGAGAACCTCTATCATGGTGTTAATTAGTATTATAGATAAATGGTGAGAGAACCTCTATCATGTTGTTAATTAGTATTATAGATGGTGAGAGAACCTCTATCATGGTGTTAATTAGTATTATAGATAAATGGTGAGAGAACCTCTATCATGGTGTTAATTAGTATTATAGATGGTGAGAGAACCTCTATCATGGTGTTAATTAGTATTATAGATAAATGGTGAGAGAACCTCTATCATGTTGTTAATTAGTATTATAGATAAATGGTGAGAGAACCTCTATCATGGTGTTAATTAGTATTATAGATAAATGGTGAGAGAACCTCTATCATGGTGTTAATTAGTATTATAGATGGTGAGAGAACCTCTATCATGGTGTTAATTAGTATTATAGATAAATGGTGAGAGAACCTCTATCATGGTGTTAATTAGTATTATAGATAAATGGTGAGAGAACCTCTATCATGGTGTTAATTAGTATTATAGATGGTGAGAGAACCTCTATCATGGTGTTAATTAGTATTATAGATAAATGGTGAGAGAACCTCTATCATGGTGTTAATTAGTATTATAGATGGTGAGAGAACCTCTATCATGGTGTTAATTAGTATTATAGATGGTGAGAGAACCTCTATCATGGTGTTAATTAGTATTATAGATGGTGAGAGAACCTCTATCATGGTGTTAATTAGTATTATAGATGGTGAGAGAACCTCTATCATGGTGTTAATTAGTATTATAGATGGTGAGAGAACCTCTATCATGGTGTTAATTAGTATTATAGATGGTGAGAGAACCTCTATCATGGTGTTAATTAGTATTATAGATGGTGAGATAACCTCTATCATGGTGTTAATTAGTATTATAGATGGTGAGATAACCTCTATCATGGTGTTAATTAGTATTATAGATAAATGGTGAGAGAACCTCTATCATGGTGTTAATTAGTATTATAGATAAATGGTGAGAGAACCTCTATCATGGTGTTAATTAGTATTATAGATGGTGAGAGAACCTCTATCATGGTGTTAATTAGTATTATAGATAAATGGTGAGAGAACCTCTATCATGGTGTTAATTAGTATTATAGATGGTGAGAGAACCTCTATCATGGTGTTAATTAGTATTATAGATAAATGGTGAGAGAACCTCTATCATGGTGTTAATTAGTATTATAGATGGTGAGAGAACCTCTATCATGGTGTTAATTAGTATTATAGATGGTGAGAGAACCTCTATCATGGTGTTAATTAGTATTATAGATGGTGAGAGAACCTCTATCATGGTGTTAATTAGTATTATAGATGGTGAGAGAACCTCTATCATGGTGTTAATTAGTATTATAGATAAATGGTGAGAGAACCTCTATCATGGTGTTAATTAGTATTATAGATGGTGAGAGAACCTCTATCATGGTGTTAATTAGTATTATAGATGGTGAGAGAACCTCTATCATGGTGTTAATTAGTATTATAGATGGTGAGAGAACCTCTATCATGGTGTTAATTAGTATTATAGATGGTGAGAGAACCTCTATCATGGTGTTAATTAGTATTATAGATAAATGGTGATAGAACCTCTATCATGGTGTTAATTAGTATTATAGATGGTGAGATAACCTCTATCATGGTGTTAATTAGTATTATAGATGGTGAGAGAACCTCTATCATGGTGTTAATTAGTATTATAGATGGTGAGAGAACCTCTATCATGGTGTTAATTAGTATTATAGATAATGGTGAGAGAACCTCTATCATGGTGTTAATTAGTATTATAGATGGTGAGAGAACCTCTATCATGGTGTTAATTAGTATTATAGATGGTGAGAGAACCTCTATCATGGTGTTAATTAGTATTATAGATGGTGAGAGAACCTCTATCATGGTGTTAATTAGTATTATAGATGGTGATAGAACCTCTATCATGGTGTTAATTAGTATTATAGATGGTGAGAGAACCTCTATCATGGTGTTAATTAGTATTATAGATAAATGGTGAGGAGAACCTCTATCATGGTGTTAATTAGTATTATAGATGGTGAGAGAACCTCTATCATGGTGTTAATTAGTATTATAGATGGTGAGAGAACCTCTATCATGGTGTTAATTAGTATTATAGATGGTGAGAGAACCTCTATCATGTTGTTAATTAGTATTATAGATGGTGAGAGAACCTCTATCATGGTGTTAATTAGTATTATAGATGGTGATAGAACCTCTATCATGGTGTTAATTAGTATTATAGATGGTGAGAGAACCTCTATCATGGTGTTAATTAGTATTATAGATGGTGATAGAACCTCTATCATGGTGTTAATTAGTATTATAGATGGTGAGAGAACCTCTATCATGGTGTTAATTAGTATTATAGATGGTGAGAGAACCTCTATCATGGTGTTAATTAGTATTATAGATGGTGAGAGAACCTCTATCATGGTGTTAATTAGTATTATAGATAAATGGTGAGAGAACCTCTATCATGGTGTTAATTAGTATTATAGATGGTGAGAGAACCTCTATCATGGTGTTAATTAGTATTATAGATGGTGAGAGAACCTCTATCATGGTGTTAATTAGTATTATAGATAAATGGTGAGAGAACCTCTATCATGTTGTTAATTAGTATTATAGATGGTGAGAGAACCTCTATCATGGTGTTAATTAGTATTATAGATGGTGAGAGAACCTCTATCATGGTGTTAATTAGTATTATAGATGGTGAGAGAACCTCTATCATGGTGTTAATTAGTATTATAGATAAATGGTGAGAGAACCTCTATCATGTTGTTAATTAGTATTATAGATAAATGGTGAGAGAACCTCTATCATGGTGTTAATTAGTATTATAGATAAATGGTGATAGAACCTCTATCATGGTGTTAATTAGTATTATAGATAAATGGTGAGAGAACCTCTATCATGGTGTTAATTAGTATTATAGATGGTGAGAGAACCTCTATCATGGTGTTAATTAGTATTATAGATAAATGGTGAGAGAACCTCTATCATGGTGTTAATTAGTATTATAGATGGTGAGAGAACCTCTATCATGGTGTTAATTAGTATTATAGATGGTGAGAGAACCTCTATCATGGTGTTAATTAGTATTATAGATGGTGAGAGAACCTCTATCATGTTGTTAATTAGTATTATAGATGGTGAGAGAACCTCTATCATGGTGTTAATTAGTATTATAGATGGTGATAGAACCTCTATCATGGTGTTAATTAGTATTATAGATGGTGAGAGAACCTCTATCATGGTGTTAATTAGTATTATAGATGGTGAGAGAACCTCTATCATGGTGTTAATTAGTATTATAGATGGTGAGAGAACCTCTATCATGTTGTTAATTAGTATTATAGATGGTGAGAGAACCTCTATCATGGTGTTAATTAGTATTATAGATGGTGAGAGAACCTCTATCATGGTGTTAATTAGTATTATAGATGGTGAGAGAACCTCTATCATGTTGTTAATTAGTATTATAGATGGTGAGAGAACCTCTATCGTGGTGTTAATTAGTATTATAGATGGTGAGAGAACCTCTATCATGGTGTTAATTAGTATTATAGATGGTGAGAGAACCTCTATCATGGTGTTAATTAGTATTATAGATGGTGAGAGAACCTCTATCATGGTGTTAATTAGTATTATAGATGGTGAGAGAACCTCTATCATGGTGTTAATTAGTATTATAGATGGTGAGAGAACCTCTATCATGTTGTTAATTAGTATTATAGATAAATGGTGAGAGAACCTCTATCATGGTGTTAATTAGTATTATAGATGGTGAGAGAACCTCTATCATGGTGTTAATTAGTATTATAGATAAATGGTGAGAGAACCTCTATCATGGTGTTAATTAGTATTATAGATGGTGAGAGAACCTCTATCATGGTGTTAATTAGTATTATAGATGGTGAGAGAACCTCTATCATGGTGTTAATTAGTATTATAGATAAATGGTGAGAGAACCTCTATCATGTTGTTAATTAGTATTATAGATGGTGATAGAACCTCTATCATGGTGTTAATTAGTATTATAGATGGTGAGAGAACCTCTATCATGGTGTTAATTAGTATTATAGATAAATGGTGAGAGAACCTCTATCATGGTGTTAATTAGTATTATAGATGGTGAGAGAACCTCTATCATGGTGTTAATTAGTCATTATAGATGGTGAGAGAACCTCTATCATGTTGTTAATTAGTATTATAGATGGTGAGAGAACCTCTATCATGGTGTTAATTAGTATTATAGATGGTGAGAGAACCTCTATCATGGTGTTAATTAGTATTATAGATGGTGAGAGAACCTCTATCATGTTGTTAATTAGTATTATAGATAAATGGTGAGAGAACCTCTATCATGGTGTTAATTAGTATTATAGATGGTGAGAGAACCTCTATCATGTTGTTAATTAGTATTATAGATAAATGGTGAGAGAACCTCTATCATGGTGTTAATTAGTATTATAGATAAATGGTGAGAGAACCTCTATCATGGTGTTAATTAGTATTATAGATGGTGAGAGAACCTCTATCATGGTGTTAATTAGTATTATAGATGGTGAGAGAACCTCTATCATGTTGTTAATTAGTATTATAGATGGTGAGAGAACCTCTATCATGGTGTTAATTAGTATTATAGATGGTGATAGAACCTCTATCATGGTGTTAATTAGTATTATAGATAAATGGTGAGATAACCTCTATCATGTTGTTAATTAGTATTATAGATGGTGATAGAACCTCTATCATGGTGTTAATTAGTATTATAGATGGTGATAGAACCTCTATCATGGTGTTAATTAGTATTATAGATAAATGGTGAGAGAACCTCTATCATGGTGTTAATTAGTATTATAGATGGTGAGAGAACCTCTATCATGGTGTTAATTAGTATTATAGATGGTGAGAGAACCTCTATCATGGTGTTAATTAGTATTATAGATGGTGAGAGAACCTCTATCATGGTGTTAATTAGTATTATAGATGGTGAGAGAACCTCTATCATGGTGTTAATTAGTATTATAGATGGTGATAGAAACCTCTATCATGTTGTTAATTAGTATTATAGATGGTGAGAGAACCTCTATCATGGTGTTAATTAGTATTATAGATGGTGAGAGAACCTCTATCATGTTGTTAATTAGTATTATAGATAAATGGTGATAGAACCTCTATCATGGTGTTAATTAGTATTATAGATGGTGAGAGAACCTCTATCATGTTGTTATTAGTATTATAGAATGGTGAGAGAACCTCTATCATGGTGTTAATTAGTATTATAGATGGTGATAGAACCTCTATCATGGTGTTAATTAGTATTATAGATAGATGGTGAGAGAACCTCTATCATGGTGTTAATTAGTATTATAGATGGTGAGAGAACCTCTATCATGGTGTTAATTAGTATTATAGATAAATGGTGAGAGAACCTCTATCATGGTGTTAATTAGTATTATAGATAAATGGTGAGAGAACCTCTATCATGTTGTTAATTAGTATTATAGATGGTGAGAGAACCTCTATCATGGTGTTAATTAGTATTATAGATGGTGAGAGAACCTCTATCATGGTGTTAATTAGTATTATAGATAAATGGTGAGAGAACCTCTATCATGTTGTTAATTAGTATTATAGATGGTGAGAGAACCTCTATCATGGTGTTAATTAGTATTATAGATGGTGAGAGAACCTCTATCATGTTGTTAATTAGTATTATAGATAAATGGTGAGAGAACCTCTATCATGGTGTTAATTAGTATTATAGATAAATGGTGAGAGAACCTCTATCATGTTGTTAATTAGTATTATAGATGGTGAGAGAACCTCTATCATGGTGTTAATTAGTATTATAGATGGTGAGAGAACCTCTATCATGGTGTTAATTAGTATTATAGATAATGGTGAGAGAACCTCTATCATGGTGTTAATTAGTATTATAGATGGTGAGAGAACCTCTATCATGTTGTTAATTAGTATTATAGATGGTGATAGAACCTCTATCATGGTGTTAATTAGTATTATAGATGGTGAGAGAACCTCTATCATGGTGTTAATTAGTATTATAGATGGTGAGAGAACCTCTATCATGGTGTTAATTAGTATTATAGATGGTGAGAGACCCTCTATCATGGTGTTAATTAGTATTATAGATAAATGGTGAGAGAACCTCTATCATGGTGTTAATTAGTATTATAGATGGTGAGAGAACCTCTATCATGGTGTTAATTAGTATTATAGATGGTGAGAGAACCTCTATCATGGTGTTAATTAGTATTATAGAATGGTGAGAGAACCTCTATCATGGTGTTAATTAGTATTATAGATGGTGAGAGAACCTCTATCATGGTGTTAATTAGTATTATAGATGGTGAGAGAACCTCTATCATGGTGTTAATTAGTATTATAGATGGTGAGAGAACCTCTATCATGGTGTTAATTAGTATTATAGATGGTGAGAGAACCTCTATCATGGTGTTAATTAGTATTATAGATAAATGGTGAGAGAACCTCTATCATGGTGTTAATTAGTATTATAGAATGGTGAGAGAACCTCTATCATGGTGTTAATTAGTATTATAGATGGTGAGAGAACCTCTATCATGGTGTTAATTAGTATTATAGATGTGAGAGAACCTCTATCATGGTGTTAATAGTATTATAGATGGTGAGAGAACCTCTATCATGGTGTTAATTAGTATTATAGATGGTGAGAGAACCTCTATCATGGTGTTAATTAGTATTATAGATGGTGAGAGAACCTCTATCATGGTGTTAATTAGTATTATAGATAAAGGTGAGAGAACCTCTATCATGGTGTTAATTAGTATTATAGATGGTGAGAGAACCTCTATCATGGTGTTAATTAGTATTATAGATGGTGAGAGAACCTCTATCATGGTGTTAATTAGTATTATAGATGGTGATAGAACCTCTATCATGGTGTTAATTAGTATTATAGATGGTGAGAGAACCTCTATCATGGTGTTAATTAGTATTATAGAATGGTGAGAGAACCTCTATCATGGTGTTAATTAGTATTATAGATAAATGGTGAGAGAACCTCTATCATGGTGTTAATTAGTATTATAGATGGTGAGAGAACCTCTATCATGGTGTTAATTAGTATTATAGATAAATGGTGAGAGAACCTCTATCATGGTGTTAATTAGTATTATAGATGGTGAGAGAACCTCTATCATGGTGTTAATTAGTATTATAGATGGTGAGAACCTCTATCATGGTGTTAATTAGTATTATAGATGGTGAGAGAACCTCTATCATGTTGTTAATTAGTATTATAGATAAATGGTGAGAGAACCTCTATCATGGTGTTAATTAGTATTATAGATGGTGAGAGAACCTCTATCATGTTGTTAATTAGTATTATAGAATGGTGAGAGAACCTCTATCATGGTGTTAATTAGTATTATAGATGGTGAGAGAACCTCTATCATGTTGTTAATTAGTATTATAGATGGTGATAGAACCTCTATCATGGTGTTAATTAGTATTATAGATGGTGAGAGAACCTCTATCATGGTGTTAATTAGTATTATAGATGGTGAGAGAACCTCTATCATGGTGTTAATTAGTATTATAGATAAATGGTGAGAGAACCTCTATCATGGTGTTAATTAGTATTATAGATGGTGAGAGAACCTCTATCATGGTGTTAATTAGTATTATAGATGGTGAGAGAACCTCTATCATGGTGTTAATTAGTATTATAGATGGTGATAGAACCTCTATCATGGTGTTAATTAGTATTATAGATGGTGAGAGAACCTCTATCATGGTGTTAATTAGTATTATAGATAAATGGTGAGAGAACCTCTATCATGGTGTTAATTAGTATTATAGATAAATGGTGAGAGAACCTCTATCATGGTGTTAATTAGTATTATAGATGGTGAGAGAACCTCTATCATGGTGTTAATTAGTATTATAGATGGTGAGAGAACCTCTATCATGGTGTTAATTAGTATTATAGATAAATGGTGAGAGAACCTCTATCATGGTGTTAATTAGTATTATAGATGGTGAGAGAACCTCTATCATGGTGTTAATTAGTATTATAGATAAATGGTGAGAGAACCTCTATCATGGTGTTAATTAGTATTATAGATGGTGATAGAACCTCTATCATGGTGTTAATTAGTATTATAGATGGTGAGAGAACCTCTATCATGGTGTTAATTAGTATTATAGATGGTGAGAGAACCTCTATCATGTTGTTAATTAGTATTATAGATGGTGAGAGAACCTCTATCATGGTGTTAATTAGTATTATAGATAAATGGTGAGAGAACCTCTATCATGGTGTTAATTAGTATTATAGATGGTGAGAGAACCTCTATCATGGTGTTAATTAGTATTATAGATGGTGAGAGAACCTCTATCATGGTGTTAATTAGTATTATAGATGGTGATAGAACCTCTATCATGGTGTTAATTAGTATTATAGATAAATGGTGAGAGAACCTCTATCATGGTGTTAATTAGTATTATAGATGGTGAGAGAACCTCTATCATGGTGTTAATTAGTATTATAGATGGTGAGAGAACCTCTATCATGGTGTTAATTAGTATTATAGATGGTGAGAGAACCTCTATCATGGTGTTAATTAGTATTATAGATAAATGGTGAGAGAACCTCTATCATGGTGTTAATTAGTATTATAGATGGTGAGAGAACCTCTATCATGGTGTTAATTAGTATTATAGATGGTGAGAGAACCTCTATCATGGTGTTAATTAGTATTATAGATGGTGAGAGAACCTCTATCATGGTGTTAATTAGTATTATAGATGGTGAGAGAACCTCTATCATGGTGTTAATTAGTATTATAGATAAATGGTGAGAGAACCTCTATCATGGTGTTAATTAGTATTATAGATGGTGAGATAACCTCTATCATGGTGTTAATTAGTATTATAGATGGTGAGAGAACCTCTATCATGGTGTTAATTAGTATTATAGATGGTGAGAGAACCTCTATCATGGTGTTAATTAGTATTATAGATAAATGGTGATAGAACCTCTATCATGGTGTTAATTAGTATTATAGATAAATGGTGAGAGAACCTCTATCATGGTGTTAATTAGTATTATAGATAATTAATTCTCCCCTCTCCCCATCCCATCCCCCTCCCCTCCCCCTCCCCCTCCCTCTCCCCATCCCCTCCCCCTCCCTCTCCCCCATCCCTCCCTCCCCTCTCCTCCCACTCCCTCTCCCTGTCTCCCCTCCCCCCTCCCCCTCCCTCTCCCCATCCCCTCCCCCTCCCTCTCCCCCATCCCTCCCTCCCCCTCCCCCCCCCTCTCCATCCCTCCCTCCCCCTCCACCATCCCTCTCCCCCCTCCCTCCCTCTCTCCCCCCTCCCTCCCTCCCCCTCCCCCCTGCCCCTCCACCCCTCCCTCCCTCCCATCTCCCCCTCCCCCCTCCCCTCTCCCCTCCCTCTCCCCTCCCCCCTCCCTCTAGTGTGTACCAGTGCCCAGGGTCGTTATGCCCAGAAGCTGCTTAACGACCTGATGGAGAATTACTCCAGTGCTCTGAGACCAGTGGAGGACACAGACAAGACCCTGAACGTCACGCTGCAGATCACCCTGTCTCAGATTAAAGATATGGTGAGGACTCAGTATAGACCACCACCACCCAGTCTGTCTCAGATTAAAGATATGGTGAGGACTCAGTATAGACCACCACCACCCAGTCTGTCTCAGATTAAAGATATGGTGAGGACTCAGTATAGACCACCACCCAGTCTGTCTCAGATCAACGATATGGTGAGGACTCAGTATAGACCACCACCACCCAGTCTGTCTCAGATTAAAGATATGGTGAGGACTCAGTATAGACCACCACCACCCAGTCTGTCTCAGATCAACGATATGGTGAGGACTCAGTATAGACCACCACCACCCAGTCTGTCTCAGATCAAAGATATGGTGAGGACTCAGTATAGACCACCACCCAGTCTGTCTCAGATCAACGATATGGTGAGGACTCAGTATAGACCACCACCACCCAGTCTGTCTCAGATTAAAGATATGGTGAGGACTCAGTATAGACCACCACCCAGTCTGTCTCAGATTAAAGATATGGTGAGGACTCAGTATAGACCACCACCACCCAGTCTGTCTCAGATTAAAGATATGGTGAGGACTCAGTATAGACCACCACCCAGTCTGTCTCAGATTAAAGATATGGTGAGGACTCAGTATAGACCACCACCACCCAGTCTGTCTCAGATTAAAGATATGGTGAGGACTCAGTATAGACCACCACCCAGTCTGTCTCAGATTAAAGATATGGTGAGGACTCAGTATAGACCACCACCACCCAGTCTGTCTCAGATTAAAGATATGGTGAGGACTCAGTATAGACCACCACCACCCAGTCTGTCTCAGATTAAAGATATGGTGAGGACTCAGTATAGACCACCACCCAGTCTGTCTCAGATTAAAGATATGGTGAGGACTCAGTATACACCACCACCACCCAGTCTGTCTCAGATTAAAGATATGGTGAGGACTCAGTATAGACCACCACCACCCAGTCTGTCTCAGATTAAAGATATGGTGAGGACTCAGTATAGACCACCACCCAGTCTGTCTCAGATTAAAGATATGGTGAGGACTCAGTATAGACCACCACCACCCAGTCTGTCTCAGATTAAAGATATGGTGAGGACTCAGTATAGACCACCACCACCCAGTCTGTCTCAGATTAAAGATATGGTGAGGACTCAGTATAGACCACCACCACCCAGTCTGTCTCAGATTAAAGATATGGTGAGGACTCAGTATAGACCACCACCCAGTCTGTCTCAGATCAACGATATGGTGAGGACTCAGTATAGACCACCACCACCCAGTCTGTCTCAGATCAACGATATGGTGAGGACTCAGTATAGACCACCACCCAGTCTGTCTCAGATTAAAGATATGGTGAGGACTCAGTATAGACCACCAACACCCAGTCTGTCTCAGATTAAAGATATGGTGAGGACTCAGTATAGACCACCACCCAGTCTGTCTCAGATTAAAGATATGGTGAGGACTCAGTATAGACCACCACCACCCAGTCTGTCTCAGATCAAAGATATGGTGAGGACTCAGTATAGACCCTCCAACCCTGTTCCCGCTGTACTGCAGGGCTCTCCAACCCTGTTCCCGCTGTACTGCAGGGCTCTCCATCCCTGTTCCCGCTGTACTGCAGGGCCCTCCAACCCTGTTCCCGCTGTACTGCAGGGCTCTCCAACCCTGTTCCCGCTGTACTGCAGGGCCCTCCAACCCTGTTCCCGCTGTACTGCAGGGCCCTCCAACCCTGTTCCTGCTGTACTGCATCTGTGTAATATGTGCAGTGTATTTTTAATGTCTCTAGGTGGCAGCAGTGGATTGTAATGTAGAGACACTGGAGGTCAGGTTTCATCTGTCCTTATCATACGTACGTGTGTGTGTGTGTGTTGTGTGTGTGTGTGTGTGTGTGTGTGTGTGTGTGTGTGTGTGTGTGTGTGTGTGTGTGTGTGTGCAGGACGAGAGGAACCAGGTGCTGACTACCTACCTGTGGATCCGTCAGACGTGGTTTGATGCGTACCTGAGGTGGGACAAGGAGGAATACGACGGTCTGGAGGTTATCCGCATCCCCAGCAACCTGGTCTGGAGACCTGACATAGTGCTTTATAACAAGTCAGTCTGGATCTCTCTCTCCTCTCTCTCTCTCTCTCTGTCTGGAGACCTGACATAGTGCTTTATAACAAGTCAGTCTGGATCTCTCTCTCTCTCTGTGGAGACCTGACATAGTGCTTTATAACAAGTCAGTCTGGATCTCTCTCTCCTCTCTCTGTGTCTGGAGACCTGACATAGTGCTTTATAACAAGTCAGTCTGGATCTCTCTCTCCTCTCACTCTCTCTGTCTGGAGACCTGACATAGTGCTTTATAACAAGTCAGTCTGGATCTCTCTCTCTGTGGAGACCTGACATAGTGCTTTATAACAAGTCAGTCTGGATCTCTCTCTCCTCTCTCTGTGTCTGGAGACCTGACATAGTGCTTTATAACAAGTCAGTCTGGATCTCTCTCTCTCTCTGTCTGGAGACCTGACATAGTGCTTTATAACAAGTCAGTCTGGATCTCTCTCTGTGTGGAGACCTGACATAGTGCTTTATAACAAGTCAGTCTAGATCTCTCTCTCTCTCTGTGGAGACTTGACATAGTGCTTTATAACAAGTCAGTCTGGATCTCTCTCTCTCTCTGTGGAGACCTGACATAGTGCTTTATAACAAGTCAGTCTGGATCTCTCTCTGTCTGGAGACCTGACATAGTGCTTTATAACAAGTCAGTCTGGATCTCTCTCTGTCTGGAGACCTGACATAGTGCTTTATAACAAGTCAGTCTGGATCTCTCTCTCTCTCTGTCTGGAGACCTGACATAGTGCTTTATAACAAGTCCATCTGTATCTCTCTCTCTCTCTGTCTGGAGACCTGACATAGTGCTTTATAACAAGTCAGTCTGGATCTCTCTCTCTCTCTGTCTGGAGACCTGACAGTGCTTTATAACAAGTCAGTATGGATCTCTCTCTGTCTGGAGACCTGACATAGTGCTTTATAACAAGTCAGTCTGGATCTCTCTCTCTCTCTCTGGAGACCTGACATAGTGCTTTATAACAAGTCAGTCTGGATCTCTCCTCTCTCTGTCTCTCTGTGGAGACCTGACATAGTGCTTTATAACAAGTCAGTCTGGATCTCTCACTCTCTCTCTCTCTGTCTGGAGACCTGACATAGTGCTTTATAACAAGTCAGTCTGGATCTCTCTCTGTCTGGAGACCTGACATAGTGCTTTATAACAAGTCAGTCTGGATCTATCTCTCTCTCTCTGGAGACCTGACATAGTGCTTTATAACAAGTCAGTCTGGATCTCTCTCTCTCTCTCTGTGGAGACCTGACATAGTGCTTTATAACAAGTCAGTCTGGATCTCACTCTCTCTCTGTCTGGAGACCTGACATAGTGCGTTATAACAAGTCAGTCTGGATCTCTCCTCTCTCTGTCTCTCTGTGGAGACCTGACATAGTGCTTTATAACAAGTCAGTCTGGATCTCTCTCTCTCTCTCTCTGTTTGGAGACCTGACATAGTGCTTTATAACAAGTCAGTCTGGATCTCTCTCTCTCTGTGTGGAGACCTGATATAGTGCTTTATAACAAGTCAGTCTGGATCTCTCTCTCTCTGTCTGGAGACCTGACATAGTGCTTTATAACAAGTCAGTCTGGATCTCTCTCTCTCTCTCTCTCTCTCTCTGTGTGGAGACCTGACATAGTGCTTTATAACAAGTCAGTCTGTCTCTCTCTCTCTCTCTGTGTCTCTATGTACCTCTCTATATACCTCTCTATGTACCTCTCTATGTACCTCTCTATGTACCTCTCTATGTACCTCTCTATATACCTCTCTATGTACCTCTCTATATACCTCTCTATGTACCTCTCTATATACCTCTCTATATACCTCTCTATGTGTCTGTGTGTCTGTGTGTGTCTGTGTGTGTCTGTGTCTGTGTGTGTGTGTGTGTGTGTCTGTGTGTGTCTGTGTGTGTCTGTGTCTGTGTGTGTGTCTGTGTGTGTCTGTGTGTGTCTGTGTGTGTCTGTGTGTGTGTGTGTGTGTGTGTGTCTGTGTGTGTCTGTGTGTGTGTGTGTGTGTGTGTGTGTGTGTGTGTGTCTGTGTGTGTGTGTGTGTGTCTGTGTGTGTGTGTGTGTGTGTGTGTGTGTGTGTGTCTGTGTGTGTGTGTGTGTGTGTGTGTGTGTGTGTGTGTGTGTGTAGGGCTGATGAGGAAGCGTCTGGTCCAGCAGAGACCAACGTGGTGCTGCGTTATAATGGAGAGATAACCTGGGACATGCCGGCCATCACCAAGAGCTCCTGCGTCGTGGACGTGTCCTACTTCCCCTTCGACTGGCAGTGGTGTAACCTCACTTTTGGTTCCTGGACATATAACGGCAACCAGGTACACACAGTATACACACACACACACACAGTATACACACACACACACACAGTATACACACACACACACACAGTATATACACACACACACACACACAGTATATACACACACACACACACAGTATATACACACACACACACACACAGTATATACACACACACACACACACAGTATATACACACACACACACACAGTGTATACACACACACACACACAGTATATACACACACACACACACACAGTATATACACACACACACACACACACAGTATATACACACACACACACACACACAGTATATACACACACACAGAGACACACACACACACACACACACACACACAGTATATACACACACACACACACAGTATATACACACACACACACACACACAGTGTATACACACACACACACAGTATATACACACACACACACACAGTATATACACACACACACACACACAGTATATACACACACACACACACACACAGTATATACACACACACACACACAGTATATACACACACACACACACACACAGTATATACACACACACACACACACACAGTATATACACACACACACACACAGTATATACACACACACACACACACAGTATATACACACACACACACACACAGTATATACACACACACACACACACACACACAGTATATACACACACACACACACACACACACACACACACACACACACACACACACACACAGTATATACACACACACACAGTATATACACACACACACACACACACAGTATATACACACACACACACACACACACACACACACACACACACACACACACACACACACACACACACACACACAGTATATACACACACACACACACACACAGTATATACACACACACACACACACAGTATATACACACACAGACACACACACACACACACACACACACACACACACACACACACACACACACACACACACACACACAGTATATACACACACACACACACACACACACACACACACACACACACACACACACACACACACACACACACACACACACACACACACACAGAGACACACACACACACACACACACACACAGTATATAGACACACACACACACACACACACACAGTATATACACACACACACACACACACACACACACACACACACACACAGTATATACACACACACACACACAGTATATACACACACACACACACACACACACACACAGTATATACACACACACACACACACACACACACACACACACACACACACACACACACACACACACACACACACACACAGTATATACACACACACACACACACACACACACACAGTATATACACACACACACACACACACACACACACACACACACACACACACACACACACACACACACACACACAGTATATACACACACACACACACACACACAGTATATACACACACACACACACACAGTATATACACACACACACACACACACACACACACACACACACACACACACACACACACACACACACACACACAGTATATACACACACACACACACACACACACACACACACACACACACACACACACACACACACAGACACACACACACACACACACACACACACACACACACACACACACAGAGAGACACACACACACACACACACACAGTATATACACACACACACACACACACACACAGTATATACACACACACACACACAGTATATACACACACACACACACACACACACACACACACACACACACAGTATATACACACACACACACACAGTATATACACACACACACACACACACACACACACACACACACACACACACACAGTATATACACACACACACACACACACACACACACACACACACACACACACACACACACACAGTATATACACACACACACACACACACACACACACAGTATATACACACACACACACACACACACACACACACACACACACACACACACACACACACACACAGTATATACACACACACACACAGTATATACACACACACAGTATATACACACACACACACAGTATATACACACACACACACACACACACACACACAGTATATACACACACACACACACACACACACACACACACACACACACACACACACACACACACAGTATATACACACACACACAGTATATACACACACACACACACACACAGTATATACACACACACACACACACACAGTATATATACACACACACACACACACAGTATATATACACACACACACACACACAGTATATACACACACACACACACACAGTATATACACACACACACACACACACACACACACACACACACACACACACACACAGAGACACACACACACACACACACACACACACACACACACACACACACACACACACACACACACACAGACACACAGAGACACACAGACACATGTGTGTGTGTATACTGTGTGTGTGTGTGTGTGTGTGTGTGTGTGTATATACTGTGTGTGTGTGTGTATATACTGTGTGTGTGTGTGTGTGTGTGTGTGTGTATATACTGTGTGTGTGTGTGTGTGTGTGTGTGTGTGTGTGTGTGTGTGTGTGTGTGTGTGTATACACTGTGTGTGTGTGTGTGTGTGTGTGTGTGTGTATATACTGTGTGTGTGTGTGTGTATATACTGTGTGTGTGTGTATATACTGTGTGTGTGTGTGTGTGTGTATATACTGTGTGTGTGTGTGTGTGTGTGTGTGTATACTGTGTGTGTGTGTGTGTGTGTATATACTGTGTGTGTGTGTGTATATACTGTGTGTGTGTGTATATACTGTGTGTGTGTGTGTGTGTGTGTGTGTGTGTGTGTGTGTGTGTGTGTGTGTGTGTGTGTGTATATACTGTGTGTGTGTGTGAGTGTGAGTGTGTGTGTGTGTGTGTGTGTGTGTGTACTGTAAGTGTGTATACTGTGTTTCCATGGGGATGGACAGTGTGTATACTGTGTTTCCATGGGGATGGACGGTGTGTATACTGTGTTTCCATGGGGATGGACGGTGTGTATACTGTGTTTCCATGGGGATGGACGGTGTGTATACTGTGTTTCCATGGGGATGGACGGTGTGTATCCTGTGTTTCCATGGGGATGGACGGTGTGTATACTGTGTTTCCATGGGGATGGACGGTGTGTATCCTGTGTTTCCATGGGGATGGACGGTGTGTATCCTGTGTCCCCAGGTGGACGTCGCCATGGGGATGGACAGCGGGGACCTGTCGGACTTCGTGGAGAACGTGGAGTGGGAGTGTCACGGCATGCCGGCGGTCCGTAATGTCATCATGTACGGCTGCTGCTCCGACCCGTATCCTGACATCACCTACACGCTCCACCTGAAGAGACGCTCTCTCTTCTACATCTTCAATCTGCTGCTGCCCTGCTTCCTCATCTCCTTCCTGGGTACTGTCATCACTAGCATCTTCAATCTGCTGCTGCCCTGCTTCCTCATCTCCTTCCTGGGTACTGTTATCACTAGCATCTTCAATCTGCTGCTGCCCTGCTTCCTCATCTCCTTCCTGGGTACTGTCATCACTAGCATCTTCAATCTGCTGCTGCCCTGCTTCCTCATCTCCTTCCTGGGTACTGTTATCACTAGCATCTTCAATCTGCTGCTGCCCTGCTTTCCTCATCTCCTTCCTGGGTACTGTTATCACTAGCATCTTCAATCTGCTGCTGCCCTGCTTCCTCATCTCCTTCCTGGGTACTGTCATCACTAGCATCTTCAATCTGCTGCTGCCCTGCTTCCTCATCTCCTTCCTGGGTACTGTTATCACTAGCATCTTCAATCTGCTGCTGCCCTGCTTCCTCATCTCCTTCCTGGGTACTGTCATCACTAGCATCTTCAATCTGCTGCTGCCCTGCTTCCTCATCTCCTTCCTGGGTACTGTTATCACTAGCATCTTCAATCTGCTGCTGCCCTGCTTCCTCATCTCCTTCCTGGGTACTGTCATCACTAGCATCTTCAATCTGCTGCTGCCCTGCTTCCTCATCTCCTTCCTGGGTACTGTCATCACTAGCATCTTCAATCTGCTGCTGCCCTGCTTCCTCATCTCCTTCCTGGGTACTGTCATCACTAGCATCTTCAATCTGCTGCTGCCCTGCTTCCTCATCTCCTTCCTGGGTACTGTCATCACTAGCATCTTCAATCTGCTGCTGCCCTGCTTCCTCATCTCCTTCCTGGGTACTGTCATCACTAGCATCTTCAATCTGCTGCTGCCCTGCTTCCTCATCTCCTTCCTGGGTACTGTTATCACTAGCATCTTCAATCTGCTGCTGCCCTGCTTCCTCATCTCCTTCCTGGGTACTGTTATCACTAGCATCTTCAATCTGCTGCTGCCCTGCTTCCTCATCTCCTTCCTGGGTACTGTCATCACTAGCATCTTCAATCTGCTGCTGCCCTGCTTCCTCATCTCCTTCCTGGGTACTGTCATCACTAGCATCTTCAATCTGCTGCTGCCCTGCTTCCTCATCTCCTTCCTGGGTACTGTCATCACTAGCATCTTCAATCTGCTGCTGCCCTGCTTCCTCATCTCCTTCCTGGGTACTGTTATCACTAGCATCTTCAATCTGCTGCTGCCCTGCTTCCTCATCTCCTTCCTGGGTACTGTCATCACTAGCATCTTCAATCTGCTGCTGCCCTGCTTCCTCATCTCCTTCCTGGGTACTGTTATCACTAGCATCTTCAATCTGCTGCTGCCCTGCTTCCTCATCTCCTTCCTGGGTACTGTCATCACTAGCATCTTCAATCTGCTGCTGCCCTGCTTCCTCATCTCCTTCCTGGGTACTGTTATCACTAGCATCTTCAATCTGCTGCTGCCCTGCTTCCTCATCTCCTTCCTGGGTACTGTCATCACTAGCATCTTCAATCTGCTGCTGCCCTGCTTCCTCATCTCCTTCCTGGGTACTGTTATCACTAGCATCTTCAATCTGCTGCTGCCCTGCTTCCTCATCTCCTTCCTGGGTACTGTCATCACTAGCATCTTCAATCTGCTGCTGCCCTGCTTCCTCATCTCCTTCCTGGGTACTGTTATCACTAGCATCTTCAATCTGCTGCTGCCCTGCTTCCTCATCTCCTTCCTGGGTACTGTCATCACTAGCATCTTCAATCTGCTGCTGCCCTGCTTCCTCATCTCCTTCCTGGGTACTGTTATCACTAGCATCATTATCAACATCATTATTATTATTATGGTTATTGTTGGTATTATTATTATTATTGGTATTATTATTGTTGTTATTGTCATTGTGTTGTTGTTATTATTATTATTATTATTATTATTATTGTTATTGTTATTATTGTTTATTATTATTGTTATTATTATTATTGTTATTATTATTATTGTTTATTATTATTGTTATTATTATTATTGTTATTATTATTATTGGTATTATTATTGTTACTATTGTCATTGTATTGTTGTTATTATTACTATTATTGTTGTTGTTATTGTTATTATTGTTTATTATTATTGTTATTATTATTGTTATTGTATTGTTGTTATTATTATTATTATTGGTATTATTATTATTATTATTGTTGTTGTTATTATTGTTTATTATTATTGTTATTGTATTGTTGTTATTATTATTGATGTTATTATTGTTTATTATTATTGTTATTATTATTATTGTTATTGTTATTATTATTATTGTCATTGTATTGTTGTTATTATTATTGTTGTTAATATTATTATTGTCATTGTATTGTTATTATTATTATTATTGTTGTTAAGTTGTTAGTATTAGTAGTTGTAGTAGTAGTAGTTGTATTTGCATTAGTAGTAGTATTATTAGTTGTATTGGTATTAGTAGTAGTATTAATAGTAATAGTTGTATTGGTAGTAGCCGTAGTAGTAGTAGTATTAGTAGTAATAGCTGTATTGGTATTAGTAGTATTAGTAGTAATGGTTGTATTGGTATTAGTAGTAGTATTGGTAGTAGTAGTAGTATTAGTAGTAGTAGTAGTTGTATTGGTATTAGTTGTAGTATTAGTAGTTGTATTGGTATTGGTAGTAGTAGTAGTATTAGTAGTTGTATTGGTAGTAGCAGTAGTAGTAGTAGTATTAGTAGTAATAGCTGTATTGGTATTAGTAGTATTAGTAGTAATGGTTGTATTGGTATTAGTAGTAGTAGTAGTAGTAGTAGTATTAGTTGTAATCGTTGTATTGGTATTAGTAGTATTAGTAGTAATGGTTGTATTGGTATTAGTAGTAGTATTAGTAGTTGTATTGGTATTAGTAGTATTAATAGTAATAGTTGTATTGGTAGTAGCAGTAGTAGTAGTAGTATTAGTAGTAATAGCTGTATTGGTATTAGTAGTATTAGTAGTAATGGTTGTATTGGTATTAGTAGTAGTATTAGTAGTTGTATTGGTAGTAGTAGTTGTTTTGGTATGTATTGCTGGTAGTAATACTATTAGTAGTAGTATTATTAGTAGTATTAGTAGTTGTATTGGTATTGGTAGTAGTAGTTGTTTTGGTATGTATTGGTGGTAGTAATAGTATAAGTAGCAGTAGCATTCACTTACTGTGGACACTAGATGGCGAGATATACATTAAAAGCCATAATACTAAATCTACAGACAACTCCAAATCTACAGACAACTAAATCTACAGACAACTCTCTATGGTACGTTCATGGTGCTAAAGCAGGCTTTGGGGCGATTAGACCCCTCTATCCGTCTCTATGGTACCTTCATGGTGCTAAAGCAGGCTTTGGGGCGATTAGACCCCTCTATCCGTCTCTATGGTACCTTCATGGTGCTAAAGCAGGCTTTGGGGCGATTTAGACCCCTCTATCCATCTCTATGGTACCTTCATGGTGCTAAAGCAGGCTTTGGGGCGATTTAGACCCCTCTATCCGTCTCTATGGTACGTTCATGGTGCTAAAGCAGGCTTTGGGGCGATTTAGACCCCTCTATCCGTCTCTATGGTACGTTCATGGTGCTAAAACAGGCTTTGGGGCGATTAGACCCCTCTATCCATCTCTATGGTACGTTCATGGTGCTAAAGCAGGCTTTGGGGCGATTTAGACCCCTCTATCCATCTCTATGGTACGTTCATGGTGCTAAAGCAGGCTTTGGGGCGATTTAGACCCCTCTATCCATCTCTATGGTACGTTCATGGTGCTAAAGCAGACTTTGGGGCGATTTAGACCCCTCTATCCGTCTCTATGGTACCTTCATGGTGCTAAAGCAGCTTTGGGGCGATTAGACCCCTCTATCCGTCTCTATGGTACGTTCATGGTGCTAAAACAGGCTTTGGGGCGATTAGACCCCTCTATCCATCTCTATGGTATGTTCATGGTGCTAAAGCAGGCTTTGGGGCGATTTAGACCCCTCTATCCGTCTCTATGGTACGTTCATGGTGCTAAAGCAGGCTTTGGGGCGATTTAGACCCCTCTATCCATCTCTATGGTACGTTCATGGTGCTAAAGCAGACTTTGGGGCGATTTAGACCCCTCTATCCGTCTCTATGGTACGTTCATGGTGCTAAAGCAGACTTAGGGGCGATTAGACCCCTCTATCCAGCTCTATGGTACGTTCATGGTGCTAAAACAGGCTTTGCTTTAGACCCCTCTATCCATCTCTATGGTACGTTCATGGTGCTAAAGCAGGCTTTGGGGCGATTTAGACCCCTCTATCCATCTCTATGGTACGTTCATGGTGCTAAAGCAGACTTTGGGGCGATTTAGACCCCTCTATCCGTCTCTATGGTACGTTCATGGTGCTAAAGCAGACTCTGGGGCGATTTAGACCCCTCTATCCATCTCTATGGTACGTTCATGGTGCTAAAACAGGCTTTGGGACGATTAGACCCCTCTATCCATCTCTATGGTACCTTCATGGTGCTAAAGCAGGCTTTGGGGCGATTAGACCCCTCTATCCATCTCTATGGTACGTTCATGGTGCTAAAGCAGGCTTTGGAGCGATTAGACCCCTCTATCCATCTCTATGGTACGGTCATGGTCCTAAAGCAGGCTTTGCTTTAGACCCCTCTATCCATCTCTATGGTACCTTCATGGTGCTAAATCAGGCTTTGGAGCGATTAGACCCCTCTATCCATCTCTATGGTACGGTCATGGTCCTAAAGCAGGCTTTGCTTTAGACCCCTCTATCCATCTCTATGGTACGTTCATGGTGTTAAAACAGGCTTTGGGACGATTAGACCCCTCTATCCGTCTCTATGGTACGTTCATGGTGCTAAAGCAGACTTTGGGACGATTAGACCCCTCTATCCGTCTCTATGGTACGTTCATGGTGCTAAAACAGACTTTGGGGCGATTTAGACCCCTCTATCCATCTCTATGGTACGTTCATGGTGCTAAAACAGGCTTTGGGACGATTAGACCCCTCTATCCGTCTCTATGGTACGTTCATGGTGCTAAAGCAGGCTTTGGGACGATTAGACCCCTCTATCCGTCTCTATGGTACGTTCATGGTGCTAAAACAGGCTTTGGGACGATTTAGACCCCTCTATCCGTCTCTATGGTACGTTCATGGTGCTAAAACAGGCTTTGGGACGATTTAGACCCCTCTATCCGTCTCTATGGTACGTTCATGGTGCTAAAACAGGCTTTGGGACGATTAGACCCCTCTATCCGTCTCTATGGTACGTTCATGGTGCTAAAGCAGGCTTTGGGGCGATTAGACCCCTCTATCCATCTCTATGGTACGTTCATGGTGCTAAAGCAGGCTTTGGGGCGATTAGACCCCTCTATCCGTCTCTATGGTAGAGTATGTGGCTAAAGCAGGCTTTGGGACGATTAGACCCCTCTATCCGTCTCTATGGTAGAGTATGTGGCTAAAGCAGGCTTTGGGACGATTAGACCCCTCTATCCGTCTCTATGGTAGAGTATGTGGCTAAAGCAGGCTTTGGGGCGATTAGACCCCTCTATCCGTCTCTATGGTACGTTCATGGTGCTAAAGCAGGCTTAGGGGCGATTAGACCCCTCTATCCGTCTCTATGGTACATTCATGGTGCTAAAGCAGGCTTTGGGACGATTAGACCCCTCTATCCATCTCTATGGTACCTTCATGGTGCTAAAGCAGGCTTTGGGGCGATTTAGACCCCTCTATCCGTCTCTATGGCGACTGTTGTTTGTATTGTTCTAGCTCCGGCGTGGTTTGTGCGTTGTTGTTGTTTGTTTTGTTGTTATTATTACATTGTTTATTGTTGTTGTTGTTGTTTACATTCATATCATTGGTCATATTATTTATCGTTGTTGTTGTTGTTTGTGTTGTTGTTCTAGCCCCTCTGGGTTTCTACCTGCCCGCTGACTCAGGAGAGAAGGTTTCTCTGGGCGTGACTGTTCTGCTGGCCCTCACTGTCTTCCAGCTAATGGTGGCGGAGAGCATGCCCCCTTCAGAGAGTGTCCCCTATATAGGTGAGAGCATGCCCCCTTCAGAGAGTGTTCCCTATATAGGTAATAGCATGCCCCCTTCAGAGAGTGTTCCCTATATAGGTAATAGCATGCCCCCTTCAGAGAGTGTTCCCTATATAGGTAATAGCATGCCCCCTTCAGAGAGTGTCCCCTATATAGGTGAGAGCATGCCCCCTTCAGAGAGTGTCCCCTATATAGGTGAGAGCATGCCCCCTTCAGAGAGTGTTCCCTATATAGGTAATAGCATGCCCCCTTCAGAGAGTGTTCCCTATATAGGTGAGAGCATGCCCCCTTCAGAGAGTGTCCCTTATATAGGTGAGAGCATGCCCCCTTCAGAGAGTGTCCCCTATATAGGTGAGAGCATGCCCCCTTCAGAGAGTGTCCCCTATATAGGTGAGAGCATGCCCCCTTCAGAGAGTGTCCCCTATATAGGTGAGAGCATGCCCCCTTCAGAGAGTGTCCCCTATATAGGTGAGAGCATGCCCCCTTCAGAGAGTGTCCCCTATATAGGTGAGAGCATGCCACCTTCAGAAAGTGTGCCCTATATAGGTGAGAGCATGCCCCCTTCAGAGAGTGTCCCTTATATAGGTGAGAGCATGCCCCCTTCAGAGAGTGTCCCCTATATAGGTGAGAGCATGCCCCCTTCAGAGAGTGTCCCCTATATAGGTGAGAGCATGCCCCCTTCAGAGAGTGTCCCCTATATAGGTGAGAGCAAGCCCCCTTCAGAGAGTGTCCCCTATATAGGTGAGAGCATGCCCCCTTCAGAGAGTGTCCCTTATATAGGTGAGAGCATGCCCCCTTCAGAGAGTGTCCCTTATATAGGTGAGAGCATGCCCCCTTCAGAGAGTGTCCCCTATATAGGTGAGAGCATGCCCCCTTCAGAGAGTGTCCCTTATATAGGTGAGAGCATTCCCCCTTCAGAGAGTGTCCCCTATATAGGTGAGAGCATGCCCCCTTCAGAGAGTGTCCCCTATATAGGTAATAGCATGCCCCCTTCAGAGAGTGTCCCCTATATAGGTGAGAGCATGCCCCCTTCAGAGAGTGTCCCTTATATAGGTGAGAGCATGCCCCCTTCAGAGAGTGTCCCCTATATAGGTGAGAGCATGCCCCCTTCAGAGAGTGTCCCCTATATAGGTGAGAGCATGCCCCCTTCAGAGAGTGTTCCCTATATAGGTAATAGCATGCCCCCTTCAGAGAGTGTCCCCTATATAGGTGAGAGCATGCCCCCTTCAGAGAGTGTCCCCTATATAGGTGAGAGCATGCCCCCTTCAGAGAGTGTCCCCTATATAGGTGAGAGCATGCCCCCTTCAGAGAGTGTCCCCTATATAGGTAATAGCATGCCCCCTTCAGAGAGTGTTCCCTATATAGGTGAGAGCATGCCCCCTTCAGAGAGTGTCCCCTATATAGGTGAGAGCATGCCCCCTTCAGAGAGTGTCCCCTATATAGGTAATAGCATGCCCCCTTCAGAGAGTGTTCCCTATATAGGTAATAGCATGCCCCCTTCAGAGAGTGTTCCCTATATAGGTAATAGCATGTCCCCTTCAGAGAGTGTCCCCTATATAGGTAATAGCATGCCCCCTTCAGAGAGTGTCCCCTATATAGGTGAGAGCATGCCCCCTTCAGAGAGTGTTCCCTATATAGGTGAGAGCATGCCCCCTTCAGAGAGTGTCCCCTATATAGGTAATAGCATGCCCCCTTCAGAGAGTGTCCCCTATATAGGTAAGAGCATGCCCCCTTCAGAGAGTGTTCCCTATATAGGTGAGAGCATGCCCCCTTCAGAGAGTGTCCCCTATATAGGTGAGAGCATGCCCCCTTCAGAGAGTGTCCCCTATATAGGTAATAGCATGCCCCCTTCAGAGAGTGTTCCCTATATAGGTGAGAGCATGCCCCCTTCAGAGAGTGTCCCTTATATAGGTGAGAGCATGCCCCCTTCAGAGAGTGTTCCCTATATAGGTGAGAGCATGCCCCCTTCAGAGAGTGTTCCCTATATAGGTGAGAGCATGCCCCCTTCAGAGAGTGTCCCCTATATAGGTGAGAGCATGCCCCCTTCAGAGAGTGTCCCCTATATAGGTGAGAGCATGCCCCCTTCAGAGAGTGTCCCCTATATAGGTGAGAGCATGCCCCCTTCAGAGAGTGTCCCCTATATAGGTGAGAGCATTCCCCTTCAGAGAGTGTTCCCTATATAGGTAATAGCATGCCCCCTTCAGAGAGTGTTCCCTATATAGGGAATAGCATGCCCCCTTCAGAGAGTGTTCCCTATATAGGTGATGATATGATGCCCCCTTCAGAGAGTGTTCCCTATATAGGGGATAGTATGATGCCCCCTTCAGAGAGTGTTCCCTATATAGGGGATAGTGTGATGCCTCAGAGAGTATACTAACTACGTGTGTGTGTGTGTGTGTGTGTGTGTGTGTGTGTGTGTGTGTGTGTGTGTGTGTGTGTGTGTGTGTGTGTGTGTGTGTGTGTGTGTGTGTGTGTGTGTTCCAGGGAAGTACTACATAGCGACGATGACGATGATCACAGCCTCTACATCTCTGACCATCTTCATCATGAACATCCATTTCTGTGGTGCAGAGGCCAAGCCTGTTCCTCACTGGGCCAAGGTAGGGCAAAGCCTGTTCCTCACTGGGCCAAGGTAGGGCCAAGCCTGTTCCTCACTGG
>NC_138298.1:44107500-44130000 GCF_965601325.2 Salmo salar
AGGAGAGGAAGAGAGGGAGGGAGGGACTAGAGGAAGAGAGGGGGGAGGGAGGGAGAAGAGGGGGTTGGAGGAGAGGAAGAGGGAGGAGAGGAAGGAGAGGAAGAGAGGGTGGGGTGGGAGAGAGAGAAGGAGGGACTAGAGGAAGAGAGGGAGGGACTAGAGGAGAGGGAGGAGGAGAGGGGGACGGAGGAGAGGGAGGAGAGGGAGGAAAGGGGGAGGGAGGCAGGGAAAGAGGTAGAAGAGGGACAGAGAGAGAGAGGGAGGGATGGAGGAGAGGAAGGGAGGAGGAGAGGGGGACGGAGGAGAGGGAGGAAAGGGGGAGGGAGGCAGGGAAAGAGGTAGAAGAGGGAAAGAGAGAGAGAGGGAGTGTGACAGACGGAGGATAGAAGGACTAGGGAGGGAGAGGGGGAGGAGCCTCCATTCATCAGAACAAGGACTCTACAAGGTGTTGAAAGCCGTTCCACAGGGATGCTGGTCCGTGTTGACTCCAACACTTCCCTACAGTTGTGTCCAGTTGGCCGGATGTCCTTTGGGTGGTGGGACCATTCTGGATACACACGGGGAAACTGTTGAGCGTGAAAAAACCCAGCAGCGTTGCAGTTCTTGACACAATCAAATCGGTGCGACTGGCACCTCCTACCAGACCCCGTTTCAAAGGCAGTTAAATCTTTAGTCTTACCCGTTCACCCTCTGAATGACACACACACACAATCCATGTCTGTATCGTCTCAAAAATCCTTCTTTAACCTGTCTCTTCCACCTTCATCTACACTGATCGGTAGGCCGTCGTTGTAAATAAGAATTTGTTCTTAACTGACTTGCCTCGTTAAATAAAATCAATGAAAAAGTTGTGGATGATTAAAAACGTGTGTCATCAATAAGGGATCAGAGCGTTCACCTGGATTCACCTGGTCAGTCAAGGTCATGGTGTTCCTAATGTTTTGTCCACCCCAGTGTGTACAACCAGGTAAATGGATCACAGAGCTACAAGAGAATGAGCAGATATACAAATATACAGTGGGTATACAGTGGGTATACAGTGGGTATACGGTGGGTATACAGTTGATATACGGTGGGTATACGGTGGGTATACAGTGGGTATACAGTGGATATACAGTGGATATACAGTGGGTATACGGTGGGTATACGGTGGGTATACAGTGGGTATACAGTGGATACACGGTGGATATACGGTGGGTATACGGTGGGTATACGGTGGGTATACAGTGGGTATACAGTGGATACACAGTGGATATACAGTGGGTATACAGTGGGTATACAGTGGGTCTACAGTTGATATACAGTGGGTATACAGTGGGTATACAGTGGGTATACAGTGGATACACAGTGGATACACGGTGGGTATACGGTGGGTATACGGTGGGTATACAGTGGGTATACAGTGGATACACAGTGGATATACAGTGGGTATACAGTGGGTATACAGTGGGTCTACAGTTGATATACAGTGGGTATACAGTGGGTATACAGTGGGTACACAGTTGATATACAGTGGATATACAGTGGGTATACAGTGGGTATACAGTGGGTATACAGTGGGTCTACAGTTGATATACAGTGGGTATACAGTGGGTATACAGTGGGTACACAGTTGATATACAGTGGATATACAGTGGGTATACAGTTGATATACAGTGGGTATACAGTGGGTATACAGTTGATATACAGTGGATATACAGTGGGTATACGGTGGGTATATGGTGGGTATACAGTGGGTATACAGTGGGTATACAGTTGATATACAGTGGGTATACAGTGGGTATACAGTGGGTATACGGTGGGTATACAGTTGATATACAGTGGATATACAGTGGGTATACAGTTGATATACAGTGGATATACAGTGGGTATACAGTGGGTATACGGTGGGTATACAGTGGGTATACAGTGGGTATACAGTTGATATACAGTGGGTATACTGTGGGTATACAGTGGGTATACGGTGGGTATACAGTTGATATACAGTGGATATACAGTGGGTATACAGTTGATATACAGTGGGTATACAGTGGGTATACAGTGGGTATACAAATATACAGTATCAGTATGAATACATCTAAATGCAGAGAGATGGACAGAGTGGAATGCAGTATAGTACAGTTATTTAGAGTACTGTTCAGAGATGGCTTGATGCAGTATAGTATAGTACAGTTATTTAGAGTACTGCTCAGAGATGGCTTGATGCAGTATAGTACAGTTATTTAGAGTACTGCTCAGAGATGGCTTGATGCAGTATAGTTCAGTTATTTAGAGTACTGCTCAGAGATGGCTTGATGCAGTATAGTATAGTTCAGTTATTTAGAGTACTGCTCAGAGATGGCTTGATGCAGTATAGTACAGTTATTTAGAGTACTGCTCAGAGATGGCTTGATGCAGTATAGTATAGTTCAGTTATTTAGAGTACTGCTCAGAGATGGCTTGATGCAGTATAGTACAGTTATTTAGAGTACTGCTCAGAGATGGCTTGATGCAGTATAGTGCAGTTATTTAGAGTACTGCTCAGAGATGGCTTGATGCAGTATAGTGCAGTTATTTAGAGTACTGCTCAGAGATGGCTTGATGCAGTATAGTATAGTTCAGTTATTTAGAGTACTGCTCAGAGATGGCTTGATGCAGTATAGTACAGTTATTTAGAGTACTGCTCAGAGATGGCTTGATGCAGTATAGTACAGTTATTTAGAGTACTGCTCAGAGATGGCTTGATGCAGTATAGTATAGTTATTTAGAGTACTGCTCAGAGATGGCTTGATATAGTATAGTACAGTTATTTAGAGTACTGCTCAGAGATGGCTTGATATAGTATAGTACAGTTATTTAGAGTACTGCTCAGAGATGGCTTTATGCAGTATAGTATAGTTATTTAGAGTACTGCTCAGAGATGGCTTGATGCAGTATAGTACAGTTATTTAGAGTACTGCTCAGAGATGGCTTGATGCAGTATAGTACAGTTATTTAGAGTACTGCTCAGAGATGGCTTGATATAGTATAGTTATTTAGAGTACTGCTCAGAGATGGCTTGATGCAGTATAATTCAGTTATTTAGAGTACTGCTCAGAGATGGCTTGATGCAGTATAGTACAGTTATTTAGAGTACTGCTCAGAGATGGCTTGATGCAGTATAGTATAGTACAGTTATTTAGAGTACTGCTCAGAGATGGCTTGATATAGTATAGTATAGTTCAGTTATTTAGAGTACTGCTCAGAGATGGCTTGATGCAGTATAGTACAGTTATTTAGAGTACTGCTCAGAGATGGCTTGATGCAGTATAGTATAGTATAGTTATTTAGAGTACTGCTCAGAGATGGCTTGATGCAGTATAGTATAGTTCAGTTATTTAGAGTACTGCTCAGAGATTGCTTTATGCAGTATAGTATAGTTATTTAGAGTACTGCTCAGAGATGGCTTGATGCAGTATAGTATAGTACAGTTATTTAGAGTACTGCTCAGAGATGGCTTGATGCAGTATAGTACAGTTATTTAGAGTACTGCTCAGAGATGGCTTGATGCAGTATAGTATAGTACAGGTATTTAGAGTACTGCTCAGAGATGGCTTGATGCAGTATAGTGCAGTTATTTAGAGTACTGCTCAGTGATCGCTTGATGCACTGTGCAACATATAGATAGTCGTCCTTTAGTCTCTATGGGCCAGGTGGCTGTTGGGGAAAGTCACAGCCCAGGGGCTGAAAGTGTTCAGGATGTGGGAGGTTTTGGTCACAGCCCTGGGGAAGAAAGTGTTCAGGATGTGGGAGGTTTTGGTCACAGCCCTGGGGAAGAAAGTGTTCAGGATGTGGGAGGTTTTGATCACAGCCCTGGGGAAGAAAGTGTTCAGGATGTGGGAGGTTTTGATCACAGCCCGGGGGAAGAAAGTGTTCAGGATGTGGGAGGTTTTGGTCACAGCCCTGGGGCTGAAACTGTTCAGGATGTGGGAGGTTTTGGTCACAGCCCTGGGGCTGAAACTGTTCAGAATGTGGGAGGTTTTGGTCACAGCCCGGGGGAAGAAAGTGTTCAGGATGTGGGAGGTTTTGATCACAGCCCGGGGGAAGAAAGTGTTCAGGATGTGGGAGGTTTTGGTCACAGCCCGGGGGAAGAAAAGTGTTCAGGATGTGGGAGGTTTTGGTCACAGCCCGGGGGAAGAAACTGTTCAGGATGTGGGAGATTTTGGTCACAGCCCGGGGGAAGAAAGTGTTCAGGATGTGGGAGGTTTTGGTCACAGCCCGGGGGCTGAAACTGTTCAGAATGTGGGAGGTTTTGGTCACAGCCCTGGGGAAGAAAGTGTTCAGGATGTGGGAGGTTTTGGTCACAGCCCTGGGGAAGAAAGTGTTCAGGATGTGGGAGGTTTTGATCACAGCCCGGGGGAAGATAGTGTTCAGGATGTGGGAGGTTTTGGTCACAGCCCGGGGGCTGAAACTGTTCAGGATGTGGGAGGTTTTGATCACAGCCCGGGGGCTGAAAGTGTTCAGGATGTGGGAGGTTTTGGTCACAGCCCGGGGGCTGAAAGTGTTCAGGATGTGGGAGGTTTTGGTCACAGCCCGGGGGCTGAAACTGTTCAGGATGTGGGAGGTTTTGATCACAGCCCTGGGGAAGAAACTGTTCAGGATGTGGGAGGTTTTGGTCGTGAGGGACCTGAACTTCCTGCCAGAGGTGAATTGTTAGAGGAGGGGGTGACCGGGGTGTTTGGGGTCGGAGGTTATCTTCCCTGGACGTTTCCTTGTCCTGGAGTCATGCAGGACCTCGATGGAGGGCAAGTGGCAGCCGATGACCTTCTCTGCAGACAGGACAATACAGCAGGCAGACACAGACCCAAATCAGACAGGACAATACAGCAGGCAGACACAGACCCAAACCAGACAGGACAAGAGCAGCGGGCAGATCCAAACCCAAACCAGACAGGACAATACAGCGGGCAGACACAGACCCAAACCAGACAGGACAATACAGCGGGCAGACACAGACCCAAACCAGACAGGACAAGAGCAGCGGGCAGATCCAAACCCAAACCAGACAGGACAAGAGCAGCGGGCAGATCCAGACCCAAACCAGACAGGACAATGCAGCGGGCAGATCCAGACCCAAACCAGACAGGACAATGCAGCGGGCAGACCCAGTCCCAAACCAGACAGGACAATACAGCGGGCAGACACAGACCCAAACCAGACAGGACAATACAGCGGGCAGACACAGACCCAAACCAGACAGGACAAGAGCAGCGGGCAGATCCAAACCCAAACCAGACAGGACAAGAGCAGCGGGCAGATCCAGACCCAAACCAGACAGGACAATGCAGCGGGCAGATCCAGACCCAAACCAGACAGGACAATGCAGCGGGCAGATCCAGACCCAAACCAGACAGGACAATGCAGCGGGCAGACCCAAAACAGACAGGACAATACAGCGGGCAGACCCAGTCCCAAACCAGACAGGACAATACAGCGGGCAGACACAGACCCAAACCAGACAGGACAATACAGCGGGCAGACACAGACCCAAACCAGACAGGACAATACAGCGGGCAGATCCAGACCCAAACCGGACAGGACAATACAGCGGGCAGACCCAGACCCAAACCAGACAGGACAATACAGCGGGCAGACCCAGACCCAAACCAGACAGGACAATACAGCGGGCAGACCCAAACCCAAACCAGACAGGACAATGCAGCGGGCAGATCCAGACCCAAACCAGACAGGACAATGCAGTGGGCAGATCCAGACCCAAACCAGACAGGACAATGCAGTGGGCCGATCCAGACCCAAACCAGACAGGACAATACAGCGGGCAGACCCAGACCCAAACCAGACAGGACAATACAGCGGGCAGACCCAAACCCAAACCAGACAGGACAATACAGCGGGCAGAACCAGACCCAAACCAGACAGGACAATGCAGCGGGCAGACCCATACCCAAACCAGACGGTCATGGAGGATGGACTCAACAATTGATGTGTAAAACTGTGTTGACGTTTTGACCTACAACACTTTGTTTCTGTCACAGAAATCTTTAATGTCTAGATTTATTTCACGCTTCTCTACCCCGTTGTTGGCACACTGACCTTAAATCGAGCGTGATGGGCAGGTGGCAGAAATGGACAGAGAGATGGGCAGATGGCAGAGAGATGGGCAGATGGCAGAGAGATGGGCGGATGGCAGAGAGATGGACGGATGGCAGAGAGATGGGCGGACGGCAGAGAGATGGGCGGACGGCAGAGAGATGGGCGGACGGCAGAGATGGGCGGATGGCAGAGAGATGGGCTGATGGCAGAGAGATGGGCAGATGGCAGAGAGATGGGCGGATGGCAGAGAGATGGACGGATGGCAGAGAGATGGGCGGACGGCAGAGAGATGGGCGGACGGCAGAGAGATGGGCGGACGGCAGAGAGATGGGCGGACGGCAGAGAGATGGGCGGACGGCAGAGAGATGGGCGGACGGCAGAGAGATGGGCGGACGGCAGAGAGATGGGCGGACGGCAGAGAGATGGGCGGACGGCAGAGAGATGGGCTGACGGCAGAGAGATGGGCTGACGGCAGAGAGATGGGCGGACGGCAGAGAGATGGGCGGACGTCAGAGAGATGGACGGATGGCAGAGAGATGGGCGGATGGCAGAGAGATGGGCGGATGGCAGAGAGATGGGCAGATGGCAGAGAGATGGGCAGATGGCAGAGAGATAGGCAGAGAGATGGGCGGACGGCAGAGAGATGGGCGGACGGCAGAGAGATGGGCGGACGGCAGAGAGATGGACGGACGGCAGAGAGATGGGCGGACGCCAGAGAGATGGGCGGACGCCAGAGAGATGGGCGGATGGCAGAGAGATGGACGGACGGCAGAGAGATGGGCAGACGGCAGAGAGATGGGCGGATGGCAGAGAGATGGAAAGGGAGAGAGAGAGGAGGACCAGCGTGGAGAGGAAGGGGAGAGAGGGAGGGATGGGAGGACCAGCGTGGAGAGGAAGGGGAGAGAGAGAGGGATGGGAGGACTAGCGTGGAGAGGAAGGGGAGAGAGGGAGGGATGGGAGGACCAGCGTGGAGAGGAAGGGGAGAGAGGGAGGGATGGGAGGACCAGCGTGGAGAAGAAGGGGAGAGAGGGAGGACCACAGGGAAGGAATTCCAAGCTTGGCTCGGGGAACCCTGGGTTCAGTGTCCTTAAATAGTCCCAGCTCCAAATCAGCCGCTAATCCGTTCCTTGAATGTTCCTACCGAATAAAACACAGAGGCGATGCCAGCTCGCGGCATTAGATCAAGGGCCTTCAGGATTAGGTTAACCTAAATATATATCTCTCTCTGGGTTTCTCCAACAGGATAACGGGTGAGGCTCTGAAAGCGGTGACTGTCTCTGTCTCTCTCTCTCTCACTCACTAATCGTGAGCGTGCTCTATAGGCTATATATCCTACTCCACGTTCTCTCATTATCTGGTTCTGAATGGGTCTGTTAATAACGGAGGTGGCGTCCCGTCGCTCAAACTGAGTTTAAGGGATCTGTTTTCAAGCTACTTGTCGGACGGTATGCCCTGCCTCCAGTCCGAACCGCTGCAGGAGCCGATGGCCTCGGATGGAGTAACTCCCGACCTTTCCTCTCCTCCTGACTCTCCCTGCCCGGGCGGAAGGGAACAACTCGTGGTGACGAGCGCTGGCTGGTTTTTCTCGCCGCTTTGGAGCCATCGGACCAAGACGCACCGATGGGGGTTTGGGAGAGGAGCGGACAGCAACAGGGTGGAGGTTTGGCTGGATGATCACTCGTCCAGGTAAGAAACTCGACGAGATGTTGAAAGTGTGTTTCTTCCATCCTGGTCATCGTCAAAATAGTGCACTATATACAGTAGGGCAGTGTTTCTTCATCCTGGTCAAAATAGTGCACTATATAGGGCAGTGTTTCTACATCCTGGTCAAAATAGTGCTCTAAATAGGGCAGTGTTTCTACATCCTGGTCAAAATAGTGCACTATATAGGGCAGTGTTTCTACATCCTGGTCGAAATAGTGCTCTACATAGGGCAGTGTTCCTACATCCTGGTCAAAATAGTGCTCTAAATAGGGCAGTGTTTCTACATCCTGGTCAAAATAGTGCTCTATATAGGGCAGTGTTTCTACATCCTGGTCAAAATAGTGCACTATATAGGGCAGTGTTTCTACATCCTGGTCAAAATAGTGCACTATATAGGGCAGTGTTTCTTCATCCTGGTCAAAATAGTGCACTACATAGGGCAGTGTTTCTACATCCTGGTCGAAATAGTGCTCTACATAGGGCAGTGTTTCTACATCCTGGTCAAAATAGTGCTCTATATAGGGCAGTGTTTCTTCATCCTGGTCAAAATAGTGCACTACATAGGGCAGTGTTTCTACATCCTGGTCGAAATAGTGCTCTACATAGGGCAGTGTTTCTTCATCCTGATCAAAATAGTGCACTATATAGTGCAGTGTTTCTACATCCTGGTCGAAATAGTGCTCTACATAGGGCAGTGTTTCTTCATCCTGATCAAAATAGTGCACTATATAGTGCAGTGTTTCTATATCCTGGTCAAAATAGTGCACTATATACAGTAGGGCAGTGTTTCTACATCCTGGTCAAAATAGTGCTCTATATAGGGCAGTGTTCCTACATCCTGGTCAGAATAGTGCACTATATAGGGCAGTGTTTCTTCATCCTGGTCAGAATAGTGCTCTATATAGGGCAGTGTTTCTACATTCTGGTCAAAATAGTGCTCTATATAGGGCAGTGTTTCTACATCCTGGTCAAAATAGTGCTCTATATAGGGCAGTGTTTCTACATCCTGGTCAAAATAGTGCACTATATAGGGCAGTGTTTCTACATCCTGGTCAAAATAGTGCTCTACATAGGGCAGTGTTTCTTCATCCTGGTCAAAATAGTGCAATATATACAGTAGGGCAGTGTTTCTACATCCTGCTCAAAATAGTGCTCTATATAGGGCAGTGTTTCTTCATCCTGGTCAAAATAGTGCTCTACATAGGGCAGTGTTTCTTCATCCTGGTCAAAATAGTGCAATATATACAGTAGGGCAGTGTTTCTACATCCTGCTCAAAATAGTGCTCTATATAGGGCAGTGTTTCTACATCCTGGTCAAAATAGTGCACTATATAGGGCAGTGTTTCTACATCCTGGTCAAAATAGTGCTCTATATAGGGCAGTGTTTCTTCATCCTGGTCATAATAGTGCACTATATAGGGCAATGTTTCTTCATCCTGGTCAAAATAGTGCACTATATAGGGCAGTGTTTCTACATCCTGGTCAAAATAGTGCTCTATATAGGGCAGTGTTTCTACATCCTGGTCGAAATAGTGCTCTACATAGGGCAGTGTTTCTTCATCCTGGTCAGAATAGTGCACTATATAGGGCAGTGTTTCATCATCCTGGTCAGAATAGTGCACTATATACAGTAGGGCAGTGTTTCTACATCCTGGTCAAAATAGTGCTCTATATAGGACAGTGTTTCTACATCCTGGTCAAAATAGTGCACTATATAGGGCAGTGTTTCTTCATCCTGGTCATAATAGTGCACTATATAGGGCAGTGTTTCTACATCCTGGTCATAATAGTGCACTATATAGGGCAGTGTTCCTACATCCTGGTCAAAATAGTGCTCTATATAGGGCAGTGTTTCTTCATCCTGGTCATAATAGTGCTCTATATAGGGCAGTGTTTCTTCATCCTGGTCAAAATAGTGCACTATATAGGGCAGTGTTTCTACATCCTGGTCTTTTTGCCCTTGAACTACACACCTGATTCCACTACTTAAAGGTTTGATATTAAGTTGTTACATGGAATCAGCTATGTAGTGCTGGCATTAAGTTACGCTGTGTGTGTGTGTGTGTGTGTGTGTGTGTGTGTGTGTGTGTGTGTGTGTGTGTGTGTGTGTGTGTGTGTGTCAGGGAGATGGTGGGAGGCATGTTCGTGGAGACCCTACCTTCTCTTCAGACATCCAGAGGACCCAGCAGGTCTCCGTCCGACCCCAGCTCCAGCATGCTCCTCCTGGGCCGCGGCCGGGACTCCTTCCCCCTGTCCTGCCCCTCCCTCCAGATCTCCTCCTCCATCCCCTCCCTGCCCCAACCCCCTCCTCACCAGACCTCTACCCTTTCCACCCCCCAGTGGGGTGACCCCCTCACCCTCGAGAGGGCGGGCAGTTGCTCCCCCCGTACCCCTCGCTCCCCACACTCCCCTGTTTCTTCTCGCTCCCTCCGCTGTCCCCCCTCACCCCGCTCTTCACCCCGCTCTTCGCCCCGCTCTTCACCCCGCTCTCCAAGGAGGACCAGATCCTGTGGGCGAGGTGAGCCCTGTGGGCGAGGTGAAGGCTGTGACTGGATGATGAAGCTACTGGCCGGAGGCTCTGGGAGGATAGGCTCTGTGGCGGAGCTCTGCCAGGGGGCCCTGCAACATGCTATAGAGGTGGTGTGGGCAGAACACTGCTCTCTGTCTCTGCTCCGACAGGTTACTACTGCTGTTATCTCGTTATGGCTGGTTGACTAATTGATTGATTGGCCGGTTTATTGATTGATTGATTGATTGGCTGGTTGATTGATTGGCTGGTTTATTGATTGGCCGGTTTATTGATTGATTGATTGGCTGGTTTATTGATTGGCCGGTTTATTGATTGATTGATTGGCTGGTTTATTGATTGGCCGGTTCATTGATTGATTGATTGGCTGGTTTATTGATTGATTGATTGGCTGGTTTATTGATTGATTGATTGGTTGGTTGATTCATTGATTAGTTGGTTGATTGATTGACATATTGATTGAATTACATTGATTGATTGATTCTTTCTGTTGTTCCTCCAGGACCAGGATGGATGTAGGGGATTGGTCCAGGTGGTTTCCCTGACGGCGCCCGGCTGCATGAGGGAAGAGTCTTCCAGCAACCACGCCCACCTGGAGCTGGTGAAGGGCATCCTGGGATATGTAGTTGCCACAGGGATGCCCATGAACATGACAGGAGATGTCTATGAGGTAAACAATAATGTCTACTTCTCTCTCAATTCAATTCAATGGGCTTTATTTGTATGGGAGTGAAATAGATAAAATTGTGAAATAAACAATAAAAATTAACAGCAAACATTTACACTTACAAAAGTTACAAAATAATAAAGACATTTCAAATGTCATATTATGTCTATATACAGTGTTGTAACGATGTGTAAATAGATAAAGTACAAAAGGGAAAATAAATAAACATAAATATGGGTTGTATTTACAATGGTGTTTGTTCTTCACTGGTTGACCTTTTCTTGTGGCAACAGGTCACACATCTTGCTGCTGTGATGGAACACTGTGGTATTTCACCCAGTAGATATGGGAGTTTATCAAAATTGGGGTTGTTTACAAATTCTTTGTGGATCTGTGTAATCTGAGGGAAATATGTGTCTCTAATATGGTCATACATTTGGCAGGAGGTTAGGAGGTGCAGCTCAGTTTCCACCTCATTTTGTGGGCAGTGTTGCACACAGCCTGTCTTCTCTTGAGAGCCAGGTCTGCCTACGGCGGCCTTTCTCAATAGCAAGGCTATGCTCACTGAGTCTGTACATAGTCAAAGCTTTCCTTAAGTTTGGGTCAGTCCCAGTGGTCAGGTATTCTGCCACTGTGTCCTCTCTGTTTAGGGACAAATAACATTCTAGTTCGCTCAGTTTTTTTGTTAATTCTTTCCAATGTGTCAAGTAATTATATTTTAGTTTTCTCATGATTTGGTTGGTGTCTAATGGTGTTGCTGTCCTGGGGCTCTGAGGGGTCTGTTTGTGTTTGTGAACAGAGCCCCAGGACCAGCTTGCTTAGGGGGACTCTTCTCCAGGTTCATCTCTCAGTATGTGATGGCTTTGTTATGGAAGGTTTGGGAATCGCTTCCTTTTAGGTGGTTGTAGAATTTAACGGCTCTTTTCTGGATTTTGATCATTAGCGGGTATCGACCTAATTCTGCATGCAGAGTCTCAATTTGGTGTTTGTCCCATTTTGTGAATTCTTGGTTGGTGAGTGGACCCCAGACCTCACAACCATAAAGGGCAATGGGTTCTATAACTGATTCAAGTATTTTTTTAACCAGATCCTAGTTTGTATGTTGAATTTTATATTCCTTTTGATGGCATAGAAGGCCCTTCTTGCCTTGTCTCTCAGATCGTTCACAGCTTTGTGGAAGTTACCTGTGGCGCTGATGTTTAGGCCAAGGTATGTATAGTTTTTTGTGTGCTCTAGGGCAACGGTGTCTAGAAGGAATTTGTATTTGTGGTCCTGGCAACTGGACCTTTTTTAGAACACCATTATTTTTGTCTTACTGAGATTTACTGTCAGGGCCGAGGTCTGTCAGGGCCCAGGTCTGTCAGGGCCCAGGTCTGACAGAATCTGTGCAGAAGATCTAGGTGCTGCTGTAGGCCCTCCTTGGTTGGGGACAGATCTAGGTGCTGCTGTAGGCCCTCCTTGGTTGGGGACAGATCTAGGTGCTGCTGTAGGCCCTCCTTGGTTGGGAACAGATCTAGGTGCTGCTGTAGGCCCTCCTTGGTTGGGGACAGATCTAGGTGCTGCTGTAGGCCCTCCTTGGTTGGGGACAGATCTAGGTGCTGCTGTAGGCCCTCCTTGGTTGGGGACAGATCTAGGTGCTGCTGTAGGACCTCCTTGGTTGGGGACAGATCTAGGTGCTGCTGTAGGCCCTCCTTGGTTGAGGACAGATCTAGGTGCTGCTGTAGGCCCTCCTTGGTTGGGAACAGATCTAGGTGCTGCTGTAGGCCCTCCTTGGTTGGGGACAGATCTAGGTGCTGCTGTAGGCCCTCCTTGGTTGGGGACAGATCTAGGTGCTGCTGTAGGACCTCCTTGGTTGGGGACAGATCTAGGTGCTGCTGTAGGCCCTCCTTGGTTGGGGACAGATCTAGGTGCTGCTGTAGGCCCTCCTTGGTTGGGGACAGATCTAGGTGCTGCTGTAGGTCCTCCTTGGTTGGGGACAGAAGCAACAGATCATCAGGAAACAGTAGACATTTGACTTCAGATTCACCAATTTGTTGATATAAATGTTGAAGAGGGTGGGGCTCAAGCTGCATCCCTGTCTAACCCCACGACGCTGTGGAAACAAATGTGTGTGTTCTTTGACAATTTTAACGTCACACTTTGTGTTTATGTTTTCCCCCCAACACCACTTTCCATCCATTTGTATAGCAGACCCTCAGACCCTCAGACCCTCAGACCCTCAGACCAAATTGAGTCGAAGGCTTTTGTGAAATCAACAAAGCATGAGAAGACTTTGCCTTTGTTTTGGTTTGTTTGTTTGTCAGTTAGGGTGCTCAGGGTGAATACGTGGTCTGTTGTACGGTAATTTGGTAAAAAGACAATTTGACATTTGCTCAGTACATTGTTTTCACTTTAACTTCTTGGGGCTATGTGGGACGCTAGCGTGCCACCCGTGGTGCACCCTATCAACAGCAGGTGCATTTCAAGAGCGGCAAATTTGAAACCAAATAAATGTCAAAATTCAAATTTTTCAAACATACAACTATCTTACACCCTTTGAAAGATAAACATCTCCTTAATCTAACCACGTTGTCCGATTTCAAAAAGGTTTTATGGCGAAAGCATAAAGTTAGACTATGTTAGGAGAGTACATTGACAATAGCTGTGTGTAATGTTTTGTCAATTCAAAGACAGGGTCACCAAAACCATAAAACCAGCTAAAATGATGCACTAACCTTTTACAATCTCCATCAGATGACACTCCTAGGACATTATGTTAGACAATGCATGCATTTTTAGTTCTATCAAGTTCATATTTATATCCAAAAACAACGTTTTACTATGGCATTGATGTTGAGGAAATCGTTTCCCTCCAATAACCGGCAGTCAAGTCAGCACCACAAATTAAATAATTAAAATTTGAAAACATTGGTAAAATATTATATTGTCATTTAAAGAATTATAGATTTACATCTCTTGAACGCAATCAACTTGCCAGATTTAAAAATAACCTTACTGGGAAATAATAAATAATCCATTACCTTTGATTCTCTTCATCAGATGTCACTTCCCGGGATCCCAGGTCCATAACGAATGTAGTTTTGTTCAAAAAAGCTCATCATTTATATCCAAAAAGATCCGTGTTGTTAGCACATGATCTAAGCCAGCCGGACTTCTCGTCATGAACGAGGGGAAAAAATATATTTACGTTCGTTCAAACATGTCAAACGTTGTATAGCATAAATCATTAGTGCCTTTTTTAACCAGAACATGAATAATATTCAAGGTGGACGAATGCATTCTCTTTTATAACGTATTGGAACGAGGGTACCCAACATGAACTCGCGCGCCAGAGTCTAATCGGCCATCACCGTTCCATGGCTCTTGTTCGGTCAGATCTCACAGTAAAAGACTCAAAACACTTTGTAAAGGCTGGTGACATCTAGTGGAAGCAATAGGAAGTGCCAAAACATTAATCAACCCCTGTGTGTTTCAATGGCATAGGCTTAAAGGTAATTCAACACATCAGGTATCCACTTCCTGTCAGAAAATGTCTCAGGGTTTTGCCTGCCAAATGAGTTCTGTTATACTCACAGACACCATTCAAACAGTTTTAGAAACTTTAGGGTGTTTTCTATCCATATATAATAAGTATATGCATATTCTAGTTACTGGGTAGGATTAGTAACCAGATTAAATCGGGTACGTTTTTTTATCCAGCCGTGAAAATACTGCCCCCTAGCCCCAACAGGTTAACAGTCTGCTGTTAATGATAATGCAGAGGATTTTCCCAAGGTTGCTGTTGACGCATATCCCACAGTAGTTATTGGGGTCAAATTTTGTCTCCACTTTTGTGGATTGGGGTGATCAGTCCTTGGTTCCAAATAGTAGGGAAGATGTCAGAGCTGAGGACGATGTTAAAGAGTTTAAGTTTAGCCAATTGGAATTTGTGGTCTGTATATTTGATCATTTCATTGAGGATACCATCAACACCACAGGCCTTTTTGGGTTGGAGGGTTTGTATTTTGTCTTGTAGTTCATTCAATGTAATTGGAGAATCCAGTGGGTTCTGGTAGTCTTCAATAGTTGATTCTAAGATTTGTATTTGATCATGTCTACACTCACTACTGTAAATCTCTCTGGATAAGAGCGTCTGATAAATGACTCACTACTGTAAATTTCTCTGGATAAGAGCGTCTGATAAATGACTCACTACTGTAAATCTCTCTGGATAAGAGCGTCTGATAAATGACTCACTACTGTAAATCCCTCTGGATAAGAGCGTCTGATAAATGACTCACTACTGTAAATCCCTCTGGATAACAGCGTCTGATAAATGACTCACTACTGTAAATCTCTCTGGATAACAGCGTCTGATAAATGACTCACTACTGTAAATCCCTCTGGTTGAGAGCGTCTGATAAATGACTCACTACTGTAAATCCCTCTGGATAAGAGCGTCTGATAAATGACTCACTACTGTAAATTTCTCTGGATAAGAGCGTCTGATAAATGACTCACTACTGTAAATCTCTCTGGATAAGAGCGTCTGATAAATGACTCACTACTGTAAATCCCTCTGGATAAGAGCGTCTGATAAATGACTCACTACTGTAAATCCCTCTGGATAACAGCGTCTGATAAATGACTCACTACTGTAAATCTCTCTGGATAACAGCGTCTGATAAATGACTCACTACTGTAAATCCCTCTGGTTGAGAGCGTCTGATAAATGACTCACTACTGTAAATCCCTCTGGATAAGAGCGTCGGATAAATGACTCACTACTGTAAATCTCTCTGGATAACAGCGTCTGATAAATTACTCACTACTGTAAATCTCTCTGGATAAGAGCGTCTGATAAATGACTCACTACTGTAAATCTCTCTGGATAAGAGCGTCTGATAAATGACTCACTACTGTAAATCCCTCTGGTTGAGAGCGTCTGATAAATGACTCACTACTGTAAATCCCTCTGGTTGAGAGCGTCTGATAAATGACTCACTACTGTACATCCCTCTGGATAAGAGCGTCTGATAAATGACTAAAATGTAAAATGTAGTGTTTTCCAATTTTCCCAGAAGTGGTTTGATTCTATAGATTCTTCAACTAAATTGAGGTGATTTCTGACGTGCTGTTCCTTCTTTCTCCGTAGTGTATTTCTGTATTGTTTTAGTGATTCACCGTAGTGAAGGACTAGACTCAGGTTTTCTGGGTCTCTGTGTTTTGGGTTGGACATATTTCTCAAATTCTTTCTTAGGTTTTTTGCATTCTTAGTCTAAAGGACAGACAGAGGGGAACCCCAATCTCCCTCCTCCCCTCTCCCTCCTCCCTTCTCCCTCCTCCTCCTCCTTCCTCCTTCTCCCTCCTCCTCCTCTCTCCTTCCTCCTTCTCCCTCCTCTCTCCTCCTCCTCCTCCTCTCTCCTCCCTTCTCCCTCTTCTCTCCTCCATCCTCTCTCCTCTCTCCTCCCTCCTCTCTCCTTCCTCCTTCTCCCTCCTCTCTCCTTCCTCCTCCTCCTCTCTCCTCCCTTCTCCCTCCTCCCTCCTCTCTCCTCTCTCCTCCCTCTCTCCTTCCTCCTTCTCCCTTCTCCCTCCTCTCTCCTCCCTCCTCCTCCTCTCTCCTCCCTCCTCTCTCCTTCCTCCTTCTCCCTTCTCCCTCCTCTCTCCTCTCTCCTCCCTCCTCCTCCTCTCTCCTTCCTCCTTCTCCCTCCTCTCTCCTCCCTCCTCTCTCCTTCCTCCTTCTCCCTTCTCCCTCCTCTCTCCTCCCTCCTCCTCCTCTCTCCTTCCTCCTTCTCCCTCCTCTCTCCTCCCTCCTCTCTCCTCCCTCCTCCTCCTCTCTCCTTCCTCCTTCTCCCTTCTCCCTCCTCTCTCCTTCCTCCTTCTCCCTCCTCTCTCCTTCCTCCGTCATTTCAACCTGATTAACCAGAAATCAGTGTAACTAATCCCCAGCTGAGGACAGTCTGTGTCTCCTCTCTCCTCCCTCCTCCCCTCAGTGGTTTACCTCAGGTAGAGGTGAGAAGGGGGGAAGAGGGGGGAGGAGGAGGAGGGAGAAGAGGAGAGGAGGTTAGGAGGAGGGGGGAGGAAAGAGGAGGGAGGAGAGAGGAGGGAGAAGGAGGAAGGAGAGAGGAGTGAGGAGGAGGAGAGAGGAGGGAGAAGGAGGAAGGAGAGAGGAGGAGGAGGGAGGAAAGAGGAGGGAGGAGAGGAGAGGAGGCAGAAGGAGGGGGAGGAGGAGGAGGGAGGAGGGGGGAGGAGGAGGAGGGGGGAGGAGGAGGACGGTCTGAGTCTCCTCTCTCTGTGGTTTACCTCAGGTAGAGGTGAGAAGGGGGGAGGAGGGGGGGGAGGAGGAGGGAGAAGAGGAGAGGAGGGGGGAGGAGGAGGTGGGAGAAGAGGAGAGGAGGGAGGAGGAGGGAGAAGAGGAGAGGAGGGAGGAGGAGGGGGGAGGAGGAGGGAGAAGAGGAGAGAAGAGGAGAGGAAGGAGGAGGAGGGGGAGGAGGAGGAGGGAGAAGAGGAGAGGAGGGGGGGAGGAGGGGAGAGGGGAGAGTGAAGGGAGGCAGGTCTGTCTGGTGAGGTGGGGGGTGGTGGAGGGAGGGTGGTCGGGTGAGGAGGGGAGAGGATGAGGGAGGGGGGCAAACGTTACTGAGTGGACGATCTACTAAATAAATGTTAAAATAACTAAAATAGGAATACGTTTGTTGTGTCTCTCCTCCAGGACCCCAGGTTCACCACAGACGAGGACCAGACGGCAGCGTTCAAACTCAAGAGTGTCCTCAGTGTCCCTATTAAGAACAGCAGACAGGAGGTGGGCATCATGGAGAACTCCCAAATGGCACCCTAATCCCCTCAGACCATTCTAGACAGAAGTAGTGTACCCTAATCCCCTCAGACCGTTCTAGACAGAAGTAGTGTACCCTATTCCCCTCAGACCATTCTAGACAGAAGTAGTGTACCCTATTCCCCTCAGACCATTCTAGACAGAAGTAGTGTACCCTATTCCCCTCAGACCATTCTAGACAGAAGTAGTGTACCCTATTCCCCTCAGACCATTCTAGACAGAAGTAGTGTACCCTATTCCCTTCAGACCATTCTAGACAGAAGTAGTGTACCCTAATCCCCTCAGACCATTCTAGACAGAAGTAGTGTACCCTATTCCCCTCAGACCATTCTAGACAGAAGTAGTGTACCCTAATCCCCTCAGACCATTCTAGACAGAAGTAGTGTACCCTATTCCCCTCATTCTAGACAGAAGTAGTGTACCCTATTCCCCTCAGACCATTCTAGACAGAAGTAGTGTACCCTAATCCCCTCAGACCATTCTAGACAGAAGTAGTGTACCCTATTCCCCTCATTCTAGACAGAAGTAGTGTACCCTAATCCCCTCAGACCGTTCTAGACAGAAGTAGTGTACCCTATTCCCCTCAGACCATTCTAGACAGAAGTAGTGTACCCTAATCCCCTCAGACCGTTCTAGACAGAAGTAGTGTACCCTATTCCCCTCAGACCATTCTAGACAGAAGTAGTGTACCCTATTCCCCTCATTCTAGACAGAAGTAGTGTACCCTAATCCCCTCAGATCGTTCTAGACAGAAGTAGTGTACCCTATTCCCCTCAGACCATTCTAGACAGAAGTAGTGTACCCTAATCCCCTCAGACCGTTCTAGACAGAAGTAGTGTACCCTAATCCCCTCAGACTATTCTAGACAGAAGTAGTGTACCCTATTCCCCTCAGACCATTCTAGACAGAAGTAGTGTACCCTATTCCCCTCAGACCATTCTAGACAGAAGTAGTGTACCCTATTCCCCTCAGACCATTCTAGACAGAAGTAGTGTACCCTATTCCCCTCAGACCATTCTAGACAGAAGTAGTGTACCCTATTCCCCTCATTCTAGACAGAAGTGGTGTACCCTATTCCCCTCAGACCATTCTAGACAGAAGTAGTGTACCCTATTCCCCTCATTCTAGACAGAAGTAGTGTACCCTAATCCCCTCAGACTATTCTAGACAGAAGTAGTGTACCCTATTCCCCTCAGACCATTCTAGACAGAAGTAGTGTACCCTATTCCCCTCAGACCATTCTAGACAGAAGTAGTGTACCCTAATCCCCTCAGACCGTTCTAGACAGAAGTAGTGTACCCTATTCCCCTCAGACCATTCTAGACAGAAGTAGTGTACCCTATTCCCCTCATTCTAGACAGAAGTAGTGTACCCTATTCCCCTCAGACCATTCTAGACAGAAGTAGTGTACCCTAATCCCCTCAGACCATTCTAGACAGAAGTAGTGTACCCTATTCCCCTCATTCTAGACAGAAGTAGTGTACCCTAATCCCCTCAGACCGTTCTAGACAGAAGTAGTGTACCCTATTCCCCTCAGACCATTCTAGACAGAAGTAGTGTACCCTAATCCCCTCAGACCGTTCTAGACAGAAGTAGTGTACCCTATTCCCCTCAGACCATTCTAGACAGAAGTAGTGTACCCTATTCCCCTCATTCTAGACAGAAGTAGTGTACCCTAATCCCCTCAGACCATTCTAGACAGAAGTAGTGTACCCTAATCCCCTCAGACCGTTCTAGACAGAAGTAGTGTACCCTATTCCCCTCAGACCATTCTAGACAGAAGTAGTGTACCCTAATCCCCTCAGACCGTTCTAGACAGAAGTAGTGTACCCTAATCCCCTCAGACCATTCTAGACAGAAGTAGTGTACCCTATTCTCCTCAGACCATTCTAGACAGAAGTAGTGTACCCTATTCCCCTCAGACCATTCTAGACAGAAGTAGTGTACCCTATTCCCTTCAGACCATTCTAGACAGAAGTAGTGTACCCTATTCCCTTCAGACCATTCTAGACAGAAGTAGTGTACCCTAATCCCCTCAGACCATTCTAGACAGAAGTAGTGTACCCTAAACACCTCAGACCATTCTAGACAGAAGTAGTGTACCCTATTCCCCTCATTCTAGACAGAAGTAGTGTACCCTATTCCCCTCAGACCATTCTAGACAGAAGTAGTGTACCCTAATCCCCTCAGACCATTCTAGACAGAAGTAGTGTACCCTATTCCCCTCATTCTAGACAGAAGTAGTGTACCCTAATCCCCTCAGACCGTTCTAGACAGAAGTAGTGTACCCTATTCCCCTCAGACCATTCTAGACAGAAGTAGTGTACCCTAATCCCCTCAGACCGTTCTAGACAGAAGTAGTGTACCCTATTCCCCTCAGACCATTCTAGACAGAAGTAGTGTACCCTATTCCCCTCATTCTAGACAGAAGTAGTGTACCCTAATCCCCTCAGACCGTTCTAGACAGAAGTAGTGTACCCTATTCCCCTCAGACCATTCTAGACAGAAGTAGTGTACCCTAATCCCCTCAGACCGTTCTAGACAGAAGTAGTGTACCCTAATCCCCTCAGACTATTCTAGACAGAAGTAGTGTACCCTATTCCCCTCAGACCATTCTAGACAGAAGTAGTGTACCCTATTCCCCTCAGACCATTCTAGACAGAAGTAGTGTACCCTATTCCCCTCAGACCATTCTAGACAGAAGTAGTGTACCCTATTCCCTCAGACCATTCTAGACAGAAGTAGTGTACCCTATTCCCCTCAGACCATTCTAGACAGAAGTAGTGTACCCTATTCCCCTCATTCTAGACAGAAGTAGTGTACCCTATTCCCCTCAGACCATTCTAGACAGAAGTAGTGTACCCTATTCCCCTCATTCTAGACAGAAGTAGTGTACCCTAATCCCCTCAGACTATTCTAGACAGAAGTAGTGTACCCTATTCCCCTCAGACCATTCTAGACAGAAGTAGTGTACCCTATTCCCCTCAGACCATTCTAGACAGAAGTAGTGTACCCTAATCCCCTCAGACCGTTCTAGACAGAAGTAGTGTACCCTATTCCCCTCAGACCATTCTAGACAGAAGTAGTGTACCCTATTCCCCTCATTCTAGACAGAAGTAGTGTACCCTATTCCCCTCAGACCATTCTAGACAGAAGTAGTGTACCCTAATCCCCTCAGACCATTCTAGACAGAAGTAGTGTACCCTATTCCCCTCATTCTAGACAGAAGTAGTGTACCCTAATCCCCTCAGACCGTTCTAGACAGAAGTAGTGTACCCTATTCCCCTCAGACCATTCTAGACAGAAGTAGTGTACCCTAATCCCCTCAGACCGTTCTAGACAGAAGTAGTGTACCCTATTCCCCTCAGACCATTCTAGACAGAAGTAGTGTACCCTATTCCCCTCATTCTAGACAGAAGTAGTGTACCCTAATCCCCTCAGACCATTCTAGACAGAAGTAGTGTACCCTAATCCCCTCAGACCGTTCTAGACAGAAGTAGTGTACCCTATTCCCCTCAGACCATTCTAGACAGAAGTAGTGTACCCTAATCCCCTCAGACCGTTCTAGACAGAAGTAGTGTACCCTAATCCCCTCAGACCATTCTAGACAGAAGTAGTGTACCCTATTCCCCTCAGACCATTCTAGACAGAAGTAGTGTACCCTATTCCCCTCAGACCATTCTAGACAGAAGTAGTGTACCCTATTCCCTTCAGACCATTCTAGACAGAAGTAGTGTACCCTATTCCCCTCAGACCATTCTAGACAGAAGTAGTGTACCCTAATCCCCTCAGACCATTCTAGACAGAAGTAGTGTACCCTATTCCCCTCAGACCATTCTAGACAGAAGTAGTGTACCCTAATCCCCTCAGACCATTCTAGACAGAAGTAGTGTACCCTATTCCCCTCATTCTAGACAGAAGTAGGGTACCCTATTCCCCTCAGACCATTCTAGACAGAAGTAGTGTACCCTAATCCCCTCAGACCATTCTAGACAGAAGTAGTGTACCCTATTCCCCTCATTCTAGACAGAAGTAGTGTACCCTAATCCCCTCAGACCGTTCTAGACAGAAGTAGTGTACCCTATTCCCCTCAGACCATTCTAGACAGAAGTAGTGTACCCTAATCCCCTCAGACCGTTCTAGACAGAAGTAGTGTACCCTATTCCCCTCAGACCATTCTAGACAGAAGTAGTGTACCCTATTCCCCTCATTCTAGACAGAAGTAGTGTACCCTAATCCCCTCAGACCGTTCTAGACAGAAGTAGTGTACCCTATTCCCCTCAGACCATTCTAGACAGAAGTAGTGTACCCTAATCCCCTCAGACCGTTCTAGACAGAAGTAGTGTACCCTAATCCCCTCAGACTATTCTAGACAGAAGTAGTGTACCCTATTCCCCTCAGACCATTCTAGACAGAAGTAGTGTACCCTATTCCCCTCAGACCATTCTAGACAGTAGTGTACCCTATTCCCCTCAGACCATTCTAGACAGAAGTAGTGTACCCTATTCCCTTCAGACCATTCTAGACAGAAGTAGTGTACCCTATTCCCCTCAGACCATTCTAGACAGAAGTAGTGTACCCTATTCCCCTCATTCTAGACAGAAGTAGTGTACCCTATTCCCCTCAGACCATTCTAGACAGAAGTAGTGTACCCTATTCCCCTCATTCTAGACAGAAGTAGTGTACCCTAATCCCCTCAGACTATTCTAGACAGAAGTA
>NC_138298.1:44135000-44147500 GCF_965601325.2 Salmo salar
AGCTCCTAACCCCTAACCACTAGCTCCTAACCACTAAACACTAGCCCTCCCCTACACGCCCTACCCAACCACTTGCTCCTAACCCCTAACCACTAGCCCCTAACCCCTAACACTAGCTCCTAACCACTAACCACTAGCTCCTAACCCCTAACACTAGCTCCTAACCACTAAACACTAGCTCCTAACCCCTAACCACTAGCTCCTAACCCCTAAACACTAGCTCCTAACCCCTAAACACTAGCTCCTAACCTCTAACCACTAGCTCCTAGGCCCTAAACACTAGCTCCTAACCCCTAACCACTAGCTCCTAACCCCTAACCACTAGCTCCTAACCTGTAAACACTAGCTCCTAACCCCTAACCACTAGCTCCTAACCCCTAACCACTAGCTCCTAACCCCTAACCATTAGCTCCTAACCCCTAACCACTAGCTCCTAACCCCTAACCACTAGCTCCTAACCCCTAAGCACTAGCTCCTAGCCCCTAACCACTAGCTCCTAACCCCTAACCACTAGCTCCTAACCACTAGCTCCTAACCCCTAACCACTAGCTCCTAACCCCTAACCACTAGCTCCTAACCCCTAAACACTAGCTCCTAACCCCTAAACACTAGCTCCTAACCCCTAAACACTAGCTCCTAACCCCTAACCACTAGCTCCTAACCACTAGCTCCTTACACCTAACCACTAGCTCCTAACCCCTAACCACTAGCTCCTAACCCCTAACCACTAGCTCCTAACCCCTAAACACCAGCTCCTAACCCCTAAACACTAGCTCCTAACCCCTAAACACTAGCTCCTAACCCCTGAACACTAGCTCCTAACCCCTAACCACTAGCTCCTAGCCCCTAAACACTAGCTCCTAACCTCTGAACACTAGCTCCTAACCCCTAACCACTAGCCCCTAACCCCTAACACTAGCTCCTAACCACTAAACACTAGCTCCTAACCCCTAACACTAGCTCCTAACCACTAAACACTAGCTCCTAACCCCTAACCACGAGCTCCTAACCCCTAAACACTAGCTCCTAACCCCTAACCACTTGCTCCTAACCCCTAACCACTAGCCCCTAACCCCTAACACTAGCTCCTAACCACTAAACACTAGCTCCTAACCCCTAACACTAGCTCCTAACCACTAAACACTAGCTCCTAACCCTAACCACTAGCTCCTAACCCTAAACACTAGCTCCTAACCCCTAAACACTAGCTCATAACCTCTAACCACTAGCTCCTAGCCCCTAAACACCAGCTCCTAACCCCTAACCACTAGCTCCTAACCCCTAACCACTAGCTCCTTACCACTAAACACTAGCTCCTAGCCCCTAAACACTAGCTCCTAACCCCTAACCACTAGCTCCTAACCCCTAACCACTAGCTCCTAGCCCCTACCACTAGCTCCTAACCCCTAAACACCAGCTCCTAACCCCTAACCACTAGCTCCTAGCCCCTAACCACTAGCTCCTAGCCCCTAAACACTAGCTCCTAACCCCTAACCACTAGCTCCTAACCCCTAACCACTAGCCCCTAACCCCTAACCACTAGCTCCTAACCACTAGCTCCTAACCCCTAACCACTAGCTCCTAACCCCTAAACACTAGCTCTTAACCCTAAACACTAGCTCCTAACCCCTGAACACTAGCTCCTAACCCCTAACCACTAGCTCCTAGCCCCTAAACACTAGCTCCTAACCACTGGCTCCTAACCCTAACAATTAGCTCCTAACCCCTGAACACTAGCTCCTAACCCCTAACCACTAGCCCCTAACCCCTAACACTAGCTCCTAACCACTAAACACTAGCTCCTAACCCCTAACACTAGCTCCTAACCACTAAACACTAGCTCCTAACCCCTAACCACTAGCTCCTAACCCCTAAACACTAGCTCCTAACCCCTAACCACTTGCTCCTAACCCCTAACCACTAGCCCCAAAACCCCTAACACTAGCTCCTAACCACTAAACACTAGCTCCTAACCCCTAACACTAGCTCCTAACCACTAAACACTAGCTCCTAACCCCTAACCACTAGCCCCTAACACCTAACACTAGCTCCTAACCACTAAACACTAGCTCCTAACCCCTAACACTAGCTCCTAACCACTAAACACTAGCTCCTAACCACTAAACACTAGCTCCTAACCCCTAACCACTAGCTCCTAACCCCTAAACACTAGCTCCTAACCCCTAAACACTAGCTCCTAACCTCTAACCACTAGCTCCTAGCCCCTAAACACTAGCTCCTAACCCCTAACCACTAGCTCTTAACCCCTAACCACTAGCTCCTAACCGCTAACCACTAGTTCCTAACCCCTAACCACTAGCTCCTAACCCGTAAACACTAGCTCCTAGCCCCTAAACACTAGCTCCTAACCCCTAACCACTAGCTCCTAACCCCTAACCACTAGCTCCTAACCCCTAAACACTAGCTCCTAACCCCTAAACACTAGCTCCTAGCCCCTAACCACTAGCTCCTAACCCCTAACCACTAGCTCCTAACCCCTAAACACTAGCTCCTAACCCCTAACCACTAGCTCCTAACCCCTAACCACTAGCTCCTAACCCCTAAACACCAGCTCCTAGCCCCTAACCACTAGCTCCTAACCCCTAACCACTAGCTCCTAACCCCTAACCACTAGCCCCTAACCCATAAACACTAGCTCCTAACCCCTAAACACTAGCCCATATCCCCTAAACACTAGCCCCTATCCCCTATCCTCTAACCACTAGCTCCTAACCCCTAACCACTAGCTCCCTAACCACCTAACACACTAGCTCCTAACCCCTAACACACATAGCTCCTAACCCCTAACACACTAGCTCCTAACCCCTAAACACTAGCTCCTAACCCCTAACCACTAGCTCCTAACCCCTAACCACTAGCTCCTAACCCCTTAACACTAGCCCCTAACCCCTAACCACTAGCTCCTAACCCCTAACCACTAGCTCCTAGCCCCTAACACTAGCTCCTAACCCCTAACCACCAGCTCCTAACCCCTAACCACTAGCTCCTAACCACTAGCTCCTAACCCCTAAACACTAGCTCCTAACCACTAGCCCTAGCTCCTAACCCCTAAACACTAGCTCCTAACCCCTAACCACTAGCTCCTAACCCCTAACCACTAGCTCCTAACCCCTTAACACTAGCCCCTAACCCCTAACCACTAGCTTCTAACCCCTAACCACTAGCTCCTAGCCCCTAAACTCTAGCTCCTAACCCCTAAACACTAGCTCCTAACCCCTAACCACTAGCCCCTAACCCCTAAACACTAGCCCCTAAACCCTAAACACTAGCTCCTAACCCCTAACCACTAGCCCCTAAACACTAGCTCCTAGCCCCTAACCACTAGCTCCTAACCCCTAAACACTAGCTCCTAACCCCTAACCACTAGCTCCTAACCCCTAACCACCAGCTCCTAACCACTAGCTCTTAATCCCTAACCCCTAACCACTAGCTCTTAACCACTAGCTCCTAACCCCTAACCACTAGCTCCTAACCCCTAACCACTAGCTCCTAACCCCTAACCACTAGCTCCTAACCCCTAACCACCAGCTCCTAACCACTAGCTCTTAATCCCTAACCCCTAACCACTAGCTCTTAACCACTAGCTCCTAACCCCTAACCACTAGCTCCTAACCCCTAACCACTAGTCTCCTAACCTGTCCTATACCACTAGCTCCTACCCCCTAACACTACTAGCTACCATCAAGGTCTGACCTAATATCATCTTGACCTACGGGGTACAGCAGTCTAAGGTCTGATTTAATATATAACGAGTGGGACATATGAGTGGTCTGATTTAATATAATAACTAGTGGGACATATGGGGTACAGCAGTCTAAGGTCTGATTTAATATAATAACTAGTGGGACATATGGGGTACAGCAGTCTAAGGTCTGATTTAATATAATAACTAGTGGGACATATGGGGTACAGCAGTCTAAGGTCTGATTTAATATAATAACTAGTGGGACATATGGGGTACAGCAGTCTAAGGTCTGATTTAATATAATAACTAGTGGGACATATGGGGTACAGCAGTCTAAGGTCTGATTTAATATAATAACTAGTGGGACATATGGGGTACAGCAGTCTAAGGTCTGATTTAATATAATAACTAGTGGGACATATGGGGTACAGCAGTCTAAGGTCTGATTTAATATAATAACTAGTGGGACATATGGGGTACAGCAGTCTAAGGTCTGATTTAATATAATAACTAGTGGGACATATGGGGTACAGCAGTCTAAGGTCTGATTTAATATAATAACTAGTGGGACATATGGGGTACAGCAGTCTAAGGTTTGATTTAATATAATAACTAGTGGGACATATGGGGTACAGCAGTCTAAGGTCTGATTTAATATAATAACTAGTGGGACATATGGGGTACAGCAGTCTAAGGTCTGATTTAATATAATAACTAGTGGGACATATGGGGTACAGCAGTCTAAGGTCTGATTTAATATAATAACTAGTGGGACATATGGGATATGGGGTACAGCAGTCTAAGGTCTGATTTAATATAATAACTAGTGGGACATATGGGGTACAGCAGTCTAAGGTCTGATTTAATATAATAACTAGTGGGACATATGGGGTACAGCAGTCTAAGGTCTGATTTAATATAATAACTAGTGGGACATATGGGGTACAGCAGTCTAAGGTCTGATTTAATATAATAACTAGTGGGACATATGGGGTACAGCAGTCTAAGGTCTGATTTAATATAATAACTAGTGGGACATATGGGGTACAGCAGTCTAAGGTCTGATTTAATATAATAACTAGTGGGACATATGGGGTACAGCAGTCTAAGGTCTGATTTAATATAATAACTAGTGGGACATATGGGGTACAGCAGTCTAAGGTCTGATTTAATATAATAACTAGTGGGACATATGGGGTACAGCAGTCTAAGGTCTGATTTAATATAATAACTAGTGGGGCATATGGGGTACAGCAGTCTAAGGTTTGATTTAATATAATAACTAGTGGGGCATATGGGGTACAGCAGTCTAAGGTTTGATTTAATATAATAACTAGTGGGACATATGGGGTACAGCAGTCTAAGGTCTGATTTAATATAATAACTAGTGGGACATATGGGGTACAGCAGTCTAAGGTCTGATTTAATATAATAACTAGTGGGACATATGGGGTACAGCAGTCTAAGGTCTGATTTAATATAATAACTAGTGGGGCATATGGGGTACAGCAGTCTAAGGTCTGATTTAATATAATAACTAGTGGGACATATGGGGTACAGCAGTCTAAGGTCTGATTTAATATAATAACTAGTGGGACATATGGGGTACAGCAGTCTAAGGTTTGATTTAATATAATAACTAGTGGGACATATGGGGTACAGCAGTCTAAGGTCTGATTTAATATAATAACTAGTGGGACATATGGGGTACAGCAGTCTAAGGTCTGATTTAATATAATAACTAGTGGGACATATGGGGTACAGCAGTCTAAGGTCTGATTTAATATAATAACTAGTGGGACATATGGGGTACAGCAGTCTAAGGTCTGATTTAATATAATAACTAGTGGGGCATATGGGGTACAGCAGTCTAAGGTCTGATTTAATATAATAACTAGTGGGACATATGGGGTACAGCAGTCTAAGGTCTGATTTAATATAATAACTAGTGGGGCATATGGGGTACAGCAGTCTAAGGTTTGATTTAATATAATAACTAGTGGGACATATGGGGTACAGCAGTCTAAGGTCTGATTTAATATAATAACTAGTGGGACATATGGGGTACAGCAGTCTAAGGTCTGATTTAATATAATAACTAGTGGGACATATGGGGTACAGCAGTCTAAGGTTTGATTTAATATAATAACTAGTGGGACATATGGGGTACAGCAGTCTAAGGTTTGATTTAATATAATAACTAGTGGGACATATGGGGTACAGCAGTCTAAGGTCTGATTTAATATAATAACTAGTGGGACATATGGGGTACAGCAGTCTAAGGTTTGATTTAATATAATAACTAGTGGGACATATGGGGTACAGCAGTCTAAGGTTTGATTTAATATAATAACTAGTGGGACATATGGGGTACAGCAGTCTAAGGTCTGATTTAATATAATAACTAGTGGGACATATGGGGTACAGCAGTCTAAGGTCTGATTTAATATAATAACTAGTGGGACATATGGGGTACAGCAGTCTAAGGTTTGATTTAATATAATAACTAGTGGGACATATGGGGTACAGCAGTCTAAGGTTTGATTTAATATAATAACTAGTGGGACATATGGGGTACAGCAGTCTAAGGTCTGATTTAATATAATAACTAGTGGGACATATGGGGTACAGCAGTCTAAGGTCTGATTTAATATAATAACTAGTGGGACATATGGGGTACAGCAGTCTAAGGTCTGATTTAATATAATAACTAGTGGGACATATGGGGTACAGCAGTCTAAGGTCTGATTTAATATAATAACTAGTGGGACATATGGGGTACAGCAGTCTAAGGTCTGATTTAATATAATAACTAGTGGGACATATGGGGTACAGCAGTCTAAGGTCTGATTTAATATAATAACTAGTGGGACATATGGGGTACAGCAGTCTAAGGTCTGATTTAATATAATAACTAGTGGGACATATGGGGTACAGCAGTCTAAGGTCTGATTTAATATAATAACTAGTGGGACATATGGGGTACAGCAGTCTAAGGTCTGATTTAATATAATAACTAGTGGGACATATGGGGTACAGCAGTCTAAGGTCTGATTTAATATAATAACTAGTGGGACATATGGGGTACAGCAGTCTAAGGTTTGATTTAATATAATAACTAGTGGGACATATGGGGTACAGCAGTCTAAGGTCTGATTTAATATAATAACTAGTGGGACATATGGGGTACAGCAGTCTAAGGTCTGATTTAATATAATAACTAGTGGGACATATGGGGTACAGCAGTCTAAGGTCTGATTTAATATAATAACTAGTGGGACATATGGGGTACAGCAGTCTAAGGTCTGATTTAATATAATAACTAGTGGGACATATGGGGTACAGCAGTCTAAGGTCTGATTTAATATAATAACTAGTGGGACATATGGGGTACAGCAGTCTAAGGTCTGATTTAATATAATAACTAGTGGGACATATGGGGTACAGCAGTCTAAGGTCTGATTTAATATAATAACTAGTGGGACATATGGGGTACAGCAGTCTAAGGTTTGATTTAATATAATAACTAGTGGGACATATGGGGTACAGCAGTCTAAGGTCTGATTTAATATAATAACTAGTGGGACATATGGGGTACAGCAGTCTAAGGTTTGATTTAATATAATAACTAGTGGGACATATGGGGTACAGCAGTCTAAGGTCTGATTTAATATAATAACTAGTGGGACATATGGGGTTACAGCAGTCTAAGGTCTGATTTAATATAATAACTAGTGGGGACATATGGGGTACAGCAGTCTAAGGTCTGATTTAATATAATAACTAGTGGGGCATATGGGGTACAGCAGTCTAAGGTCTGATTTAATATAATAACTAGTGGGACATATGGGGTACAGCAGTCTAAGGTCTGATTTAATATAATAACTTGTGGGACATATGGGGTACAGCAGTCTAAGGTCTGATTTAATATAATAACTAGTGGGACATATGGGGTACAGCAGTCTAAGGTTTGATTTAATATAATAACTAGTGGGACATATGGGGTACAGCAGTCTAAGGTCTGATTTAATATAATAACTAGTGGGACATATGGGGTACAGCAGTCTAAGGTCTGATTTAATATAATAACTAGTGGGACATATGGGGTACAGCAGTCTAAGGTCTGATTTAATATAATAACTAGTGGGACATATGGGGTACAGCAGTCTAAGGTCTGATTTAATATAATAACTAGTGGGACATATGGGGTACAGCAGTCTAAGGTTTGATTTAATATAATAACTAGTGGGACATATGGGATACAGCAGTCTAAGGTCTGATTTAATATAATAACTAGTGGGACATATGGGGTACAGCAGTCTAAGGTCTGATTTAATATAATAACTAGTGGGACATATGGGGTACAGCAGTCTAAGGTTTGATTTAATATAATAACTAGTGGGACATATGGGGTACAGCAGTCTAAGGTTTGATTTAATATAATAACTAGTGGGACATATGGGGTACAGCAGTCTAAGGTCTGATTTAATATAATAACTAGTGGGACATATGGGGTACAGCAGTCTAAGGTTTGATTTAATATAATAACTAGTGGGACATATGGGGTACAGCAGTCTAAGGTCTGATTTAATATAATAACTAGTGGGACATATGGGGTACAGCAGTCTAAGGTCTGATTTAATATAATAACTAGTGGGACATATGGGGTACAGCAGTCTAAGGTCTGATTTAATATAATAACTAGTGGGACATATGGGGTACAGCAGTCTAAGGTCTGATTTAATATAATAACTAGTGGGACATATGGGGTACAGCAGTCTAAGGTCTGATTTAATATAATAACTAGTGGGGCATATGGGGTACAGCAGTCTAAGGTTTGATTTAATATAATAACTAGTGGGACATATGGGGTACAGCAGTCTAAGGTCTGATTTAATATAATAACTAGTGGGACATATGGGGTACAGCAGTCTAAGGTTTGATTTAATATAATAACTAGTGGGACATATGGGGTACAGCAGTCTAAGGTTTGATTTAATATAATAACTAGTGGGACATATGGGGTACAGCAGTCTAAGGTCTGATTTAATATAATAACTAGTGGGACATATGGGGTACAGCAGTCTAAGGTTTGATTTAATATAATAACTAGTGGGACATATGGGGTACAGCAGTCTAAGGTCTGATTTAATATAATAACTAGTGGGACATATGGGGTACAGCAGTCTAAGGTTTGATTTAATATAATAACTAGTGGGGCATATGGGGTACAGCAGTCTAAGGTTTGATTTAATATAATAACTAGTGGGGCATATGGGGTACAGCAGTCTAAGGTCTGATTTAATATAATAACTAGTGGGACATATGGGGTACAGCAGTCTAAGGTCTGATTTAATATAATAACTAGTGGGACATATGGGGTACAGCAGTCTAAGGTCTGATTTAATATTATAACTAGTGGGACATATGGGGTACAGCAGTCTAAGGTTTGATTTAATATAATAACTAGTGGGACATATGGGGTACAGCAGTCTAAGGTCTGATTTAATATAATAACTAGTGGGACATATGGGGTACAGCAGTCTAAGGTCTGATTTAATATAATAACTAGTGGGACATATGGGGTACAGCAGTCTAAGGTCTGATTTAATATAATAACTAGTGGGACATATGGGGTACAGCAGTCTAAGGTTTGATTTAATATAATAACTAGTGGGACATATGGGGTACAGCAGTCTAAGGTTTGATTTTGTTCTCAGTTTCCTGCTGTTGTTTTTTAGTCTAAACTTTCTCAACTTTACCAGGAGGACGAAAGTCGAACCGCGTCGGAGGTAAAGCAACAGCGTTAAATAAATCGCTCTTCTTTTAAAAATATCACCGCAAAATACCTACCTTGTTTTTTCTCTCTAAAGATTTCAGTTAAACTGGTTTATAAAACACAATAAATAACTTTCTGGTTCATAAAATACAAAACACAAGCCATAACTTTCTGGATTATAAAACACAAGACATAACTTTCTGGATTATAAAACACAAAACACAAGCCATAACTTTCTGGATTATAAAATACAATAAATAACTTTCTGGATTATAAAACACAAAACACAAGCCATAACTTTCTGGATTATAAAACACAAAACACAAGCCATAACTTTCTGGATTATAAAATACAATAAATAACTTTCTGGATTATAAAACACAAGACGTAACGTCTGTTTCTTCTTAGTCGACTGCAGTATTGTTTCTTCTTAGTTGACTGCAGTATTGTTTTAGCTGGGTGGATCCAACATGATCTCTGCTTTTTACTATTTCTTTACGTCGCTTATCAGTCTGTTTTTTTGGTCGTAAACGTTCCCATTGTTTCTGAGCGGACGCTGATTGGACCAGCCGTTTTCTGTCTCATTCCAAACCCCATTTATCGGCTGGAGGCCAGACTGACAAGCAGTTCAAAAAGATATTGAACGTAGCGTTCATTCTGGATCTACCAGGCTAGTGTTGTGTTTTCAGGACAGGGCTGGAAATGGAGGGGAATCTGGGGTGGAACCAGTGAAATTATTTTATCATTTTAATTCAAGGATGTGGGTTCTCAGAGTGACTTTCTTCCGTTCCCACACCTGTGTGTTGTTACTAATGATCTATGGAAGTTCTGAACTGTATAAACGTAGAACCTTGTTGACGTGTTCTATTGTTCCGTTGTGTTCTAGAACTCCTTCTCTGGGCTGGTCCATATGGAGGGAGAAGAACAAGGGTCAGAGTTCCAGATCTTTCAAAGGTTCTAGAAAGGGGTTTTTCCCCCTCTCCTATCACTGTTGTGTCATTTACGTCAACGTCCGTGTTTGGTTTCAGTTTATAAACACATTCGCGTGTTTAAGACAAGACTGCTGTTATTGTTTTGATTTAGTTGACCTGGGACTGTCTTAATCAGAGCAAATACAAATATATTTCAATTGGGACAAAGGTTGCAAAATACCAGTAACAGTCCCAGGTCTTCTCCCCCCCCCAAAAAAATGATGTTTGGCGGATTCCCGAATTTGCTCCTTATTTCGTCATGATTCCAGGAATCTTCCAACCCGAGTTTTCTGGATAACATGGGAATTTGGGGAAAGTTACCTGAATTTCTCAACCGTATTTGTCACTGGTGACTTGGCACTGATCAGCAGTGGACAATTTTTCTGTGTTTGATGGTTAATGTAAATAATTTATATTTCTGTGTTTCCATAGAGACTGTAGCATCACTATATTTCTGTGTTTCCATAGAGACTGTAGCATCACTATATTTCTGTGTTTCCATAGAGACTGTAGCATCACTATATTTCTGTGTTTCCATAGAGACTGTAGCATCACTATATTTCTGTGTTTCCATAGAGACTGTAGCATCACTATATTTCTGTGTTTCCATAGAGACTGTAGCATCACTATATTACTGTGTTTCCATAGAGACTGTAGCATCACTATATTTCTGTGTTTCCATAGAGACTGTAGCATCACTATGTTTCTGTGTTTCCATAGAGACTGTAGCATCACTATATTTCTGTGTTTCCATAGAGACTGTAGCATCACTATATTTCTGTGTTTCCATAGAGACTGTAGCATCACTATATTTCTGTGTTTCCATAGAGACTGTAGCATCACTATATTTCTGTGTTTCCATAGAAACTGTAGCATCACTATATTTCTGTGTTTCCACAGAGACTGTAGCATCACTATATTTCTGTGTTTCCATAGAGACTGTAGCATCACCATATTTCTGTGTTTCCACAGAGACTGTAGCATCACTATATTTCTGTGTTTCCATAGAGACTGTAGCATCACTATATTTCTGTGTTTCCATAGAGACTGTAGCATCACTATATTACTGTGTTTCCATAGAGACTGTAGCATCACTATATTTCTGTGTTTCCATAGAGACTGTAGCATCACTATGTTTCTGTGTTTCCATAGAGACTGTAGCATCACTATATTTCTGTGTTTCCATAGAGACTGTAGCATCACTATATTTCTGTGTTTCCACAGAGACTGTAGCATCACTATATTTCTGTGTTTCCATAGAGACTGTAGCATCACTATATTTCTGTGTTTCCATAGAGACTGTAGCATCACTATATTTCTGTGTTTCCATAGAGACTGTAGCATCACTATGTTTCTGTGTTTCCATAGAGACTGTAGCATCACTATATTTCTGTGTTTCCATAGAGACTGTACCCTGTCAGACATAGACCTGACCCACGCCCTGCAGGTGCTGGTCTCCAAGGAGACACTGAACGTGTCCGGCGCCGATCAGGACCCCCCCACGGGTAGTCTGGTCTGTTGCCCGATCAGAAATGGGAAGACAGGGAAAATCATAGGTGCGTCGCTCTTTCTCTGTTCCACGTGTATCTCTTCGAGTTTATAGTGTTTTTATGCGGCGCTGTCTTTACAGGCCAATGTCCATATATAACTCTTTCTATTTATCTAGCTATGTTTATATAGCTTTAACCTCACTATAGAATTCCATTGACAACAACAACATGAATTCTATAACTACACCTCATACAGCAGTAAAGAGTCAGGTGTCGCTGTTAGTCGTAGGGAGTCTTCTTCTTCTGTGGTTGTTAGAGACATGCTGTTAGTCGTAGGGAGTCTTCTTCTTCTTCTGTGGTTGTTAGAGACATGCTGTTAGTCGTAGGGAGTCTTCTTCTTCTTCTGTGGTTGTTAGAGACATGCTGTTAGTCGTAGGGAGTCTTCTTCTTCTGTGGTTGTTAGAGACATGCTGTTAGTCGTAGGGAGTCTTCTTCTGTGGTTGTTAGAGACAGGCTGTTAGTCGTAGGGAGTCTTCTTCTTCTGTGGTTGTTAG